>NW_008631510.1:0-55158 GCF_000691845.1 Merops nubicus
TTCATCCCACGAGACTTTGGCCAACAGGCTGACTTACCTCTGTGTCCATTAATATACCTGCAACACACCCAGTCTTCTGCCAACCACTTGCCCAGCTAGGATGGATACTATCATCAACAGGCAAACCAACAGCCAAACTCCTGCCTCTGCTCTTACATCATACACCAGAGATCCAAGGTGCCCACCACTAGAGGAAGGAATAAGTTAATGCACTCACTCAGAGCATATTATGTGAAGAAGGAAGCGAGCTGACTCAGGAACCAAGCCATGGTAAATGGAACCAGCCATACAAGGACTCCAATTATGTAGAAGTTTCCCGAAGAAAGACTCATCTTTCTTCCCACCATCCTGGAAGCTCAAGTTCCTGTGAAGAGTCATGAAGCCCTTTCAATAACTAGAATCCCCACACAGCACAAACACTGTATAAGCAGATCTCCCAACCCCACTGCAAGCAGAGTCAGCTCTTATAGAGGTGCCTTCTTTCCCCACCTCCAAGTTAATGTGGAAGGTGGGGGTACCTGGTGATGATCTCCTAATCAGTTCCCACCCAAGGCTGCCAGACCCTGGGTGAAAACCAGTCAGGAGGGTCCTGGTTGTGGACATCACTCATACGCCAACCCTCCTTCAGGGCTGGGGGTTTGACCCCAGCACTTCACCCTGTGGCACAGTTTTCATGGCAACAAAATGGAGGAGTTCTACCTCAATACAGCACAAATTTAACTTTCCAGTTCCATATTTTTCCAAAGACACTTTTAAAGTTATCAACTGACAATTTTCAAGTTACTGATGAGTGGAAGATTATGCAAGGATAAAGTTCTCATAGCTTTTTCTCAGAATATTCTGAGTCCTGTGCTACAGCCAAGAGTAACAGCACAACATGCTTAGAACCTAAACTCACAAAACAGAGAGAAAAAGGAGTGATCTACAGTCACACAGCAGCTGTGTGCCAGACTGCCTTACACCCTACCACAGTCCTGAATTACTGACTCACACACAAGGAATATAACCCTGTATGTATAGATTAACATATCACTCTACCAACTGTCTGCAGAGTTAAGAAAAATAAAGATGCTTAAGCTTCCACAATCCATTGCTGAAACCACTCTTGGAAGCAAACCCCTTGTTTAAGCATTTATTTCATGCCACAGCTCCTTTAGGGGCAGATTTGTAAAAATACCCAGCTTCTAATGATGCTGACAAGTTTCCAATTACATTTCTAAAGGTGTTTTTATAAATTCTGTCATGCTATTCTCTGTAGCATTTAGAGCCTACATTAATTTCCTTTGCTCTAGTCTTCCCTTTGTTTTACCAGTGTTATTTTGTTAATTTTGCCTATTTATTTTTTGCACAATATCATATGGCTCTGCAGAGCAAAGTAGTCTCATAACACTGAATAAGACTTTCAGAGCCTCAGAAAACCTGGTAAGAAATACTCCCATCAGGCCCTTCTCTATCAACAGAAAGAAATCTGACCCCATAAAAGTAACATTGATGAATGTCAGGATAATCCAAGGCTTGAGGTGTAAACTTCACTTCTGTGGCAGGGCTCTAAAGTGATGGATGCCCTAAATTAGAGCAGTAGGTGATCAGAAATGATAAATGGGTCCTCAGTACACCTGCTGTATAAGGTTTGTACATGATTTTTTACCATGGTACATTATATGCAGTTGTGCTGCCTTGTTAGGCAAAGGTATTTTGGCTCCACAGTGTCAAAATTATTACTGTACTTGTGATAACCAGTGGTCCAGATTTTCAGTCCTAGTTGCCTAGAACTGCATGGCTCAAAGGAGGCATCTTGGCTTTCCATAGTACTGAGAATCCAGTAGCTTCAAAAGAAACTGCCTCTGGTTAACTTGGTACTGATATTAGCTCTCACAGGGACTCAGCAAGCCAAAACGTTATGCAGCCGCCCAGCCTGCATGTCATGGTATTGTAAGGTTTTTGCATTAGACACGATGCTGGAAAAGGGTATATTCTTTGAAACTTTCAGATGAAAGCTTCTCCAGGAATGCAGAGAATGATGATGAGTATTCCTGTTCCCAGTGGAGCTACTGCTTTCCTCCAAAGCAGTGCTGTACTGGTTTGGTGATGTGCATGTCAAGGAGAAAGGGCTGTGCTGTCTCCCCATGCACAGCTATCATTACTTCTGGCTGCAGATACAAGCAGAAAACAGCTTCTAATGGGTTGTGTCAAGATTCAGTGGGCAACCTAAATGATCAGATTAGCTCTTGCCTGTACAAGGAGGAAAAGGGAAAGTAATTCACTCCAAGCCAAAACCCACGCCATCGTCTTGGCGGTGGCAGAGTTGGCAATGGATTGCTGCTGCTCCCTTACAATAAGTAGCAGCAAACGCCTTCCATGTCCTGGCTGGGCATTTTAGTAATGAGGATTGAATTAAATAGTGTCATACAAGCACTGCTACCCACAGCATCTGATGGCTTTGATGTAAATCAAACAGGAAACTGTCGCTCTCCACAGTGAGCTGGTCTTCAGAGAAAGTGAGATCTGTAGAGATGGGATTCAATTGTGGGAACTTTGTGGGTGTTAAATGAACCAGCTTTGGAGAGCTGCCAAGGAAGGAGATGCAGGAAAATCTGATGAGAGATACCAGGCATGAGAGTTAATTGTGCTTCAGAGGTTGGAGAAAAAGCTAAAATTAAACTATTATTAAAGAAAAGCCTTGGACAGTTTGTTTTAAAACAGAGTTAATGGCTAGAGCCTGCAGGAAAACTAATTAAAAGGGAAAAGAAAACAAATGAGGTTTAGAGTTGTGGTAGTGCATTCAGAAACAGTTTTATATGTGGATTTTTTGCTGCTAGCTGCTGTAGTACCTGCTGTATTTCTGTGTCTAAAAAGCCATTATGGTGAAGCATAAAGGGTTTTTAAAAAGGGTTTGTAGCTAGGTAAGAGTAAAGTATTTTGTATAGGGTTGCAGCATGAAGCCTCATTGCTTATTTTGGTCATAAGAAAGGACGTTTAGAAAGCAGATTTTTATCTCAGAAGTGATTCTGAAGCAAAGGGCCCAGCTGCTCTGAGCTTCAGGTCACAGAGCCACAGAAAGGTCAGGACTGCCAACAAAAATGGAGCAAAATGTGACCACTGTAACTGCCCAGAGATGGAATGTATGCACCATTGTGTCCCTAAGCCCTGTGACTATGGGTGAGAGTTATAGCACCTAGCCTTACATGTCTGTACTCCAGATGTGTACATCTAAACACACCACCATACCCTACCTTTAGATCCGAATAAAAGAGATATTTTCAAGGTGGGATTCAGCAGGCCTACTTAGATACCTACTTTAGAATGACATGAATCATACCCTAGGAGTGCTTGTTTCCACTGACTTATTAAAGAAGCCTAGTGAAATAGCTTTGGTGAGAGTATATTTACATTGTCGGATTTAACACAACACCGTGAATCACCTGGAAGCAATATTTAGCACAGATTTGAGATACTTTCTGTTTTGACTTCCTCAGAAATACAAGCCCTAGAGAAAAGCAAGGATTGTTTTTCCTTACCACTGTGATTTTCACTTCCTGTGCTCAGTGGGGTATGAAACAGTTCCCAGAAAAAGTTTAGCCAAACTTTGAGACCTCTTATGACTTCCTCAGTTGCCTAGAAATACCTTTCATATTCAAAACCATGTTTGCCTTCCTGTCCTGGCCCTGCATATGTCTCACCCCATATTTTAATAGTCCCCAAATTCTGGCTTATACAATTTCCTAGGTCAGCCCTAAGCTCTTGCTGTGTTTGCAAAATTTGCATAGGAATTTTGCTTGCAGGGAAAAAAAAAAAAAGACTTGACCTACTCAAAATTCATCTATGACTGCTTTATAGACTTCCATTGTGAGAGTGTTTAGAGCCAGTTATTATAAATGTTTTCTTTTAAAGTTACTCATTATTATGCACCAATGTAAGTTCATCATCTTTGGAGTTGTTCTCCATGTTATATGTTAGAGCACCAGTGTAACATACAGCACCAGTGTCACGTATAGACAACTGTTTCACTGGCTGCCCTAAATCACCATGTATCACAAGTCTTCCACGGAGGTGAAGATAAATGATGGATGCCTCTGGGTGCACCAAACCAGAGTGAAATAAGAAACAGATATCTTATTAGATATCTTGAGAGATCAGCAGACCACCTAGTATATTGACCTGCGTCTGATACTGGCTAATCTGTTTCAAAAATCAAGCAAAATAAATACTTTAATAGAGAGCTATAGAATCATAGGTCAAGGGCTTTTATCTCCCACAGTTGCTGGTTATTGCAGATCTTGGGCAAGGAGACATTTATACCCTTGGTCTTCCTGTCCTAATTTAAGGTTCCAGAAATATTTTCTAGGAATTCATTTCACCATTTATTTATTACAAGAAAATGTTTGCCTTTATCAGCTTTAAATGAGTTGCTTTCAGTTTCATTGGACATCTCATAGTCCTCATGTCTTGAGGTGAGGCTACACACGTCTACTCTTTGTCACTCATTGTTTTGTACACCTCCATCAGAAGTACACTACTTGTTGCAATCCTCACTAAAGTAATCCATCTTATTTTCATTATATGCCCCTCGTAAATGTCCCTGTGCCTAATAATTTTCATTATCTGTTTCTAAGACTCCTTCAGTTACTTCTGTATCTTGAGCTCACACATTATTCAAAGTAGTATTTTCTTAGTTATAGTATCAGCTGACTTTCCACTTCCAAGTGTTGTTGGCCCTTTCCATCCTGCAGAAGATGAGGCTGAGCTGGAGAGGATGGCCTTCAAAAAAAAAAGGACTTGCCATGTTGTTGAGGCAAGCTCTTGGGGAGATTGTGTCAATGAAGTTGTACTCCTTCAGCCTTCACTAGGAAGGAAAATGGGAGCACAGCATCCAATCACATGTCCAAGTTTGCACCCATAGGTACAAGTACAGGCAAATATTGGCAAATGCTTGATAAAAAAAAAAAAAAAAAAAAAAAAAAAAAAAAAAAAAAAAAAAAAAAAAAGTGAAATATAGTGTAAAAGAGAACAGAAAAATATTTTTCCTCAGAGCTGATTTGTCTTCTAGACCTTTTAAATGGTCAAATGTAAAATTAACCCTAGAGAAAATCTGAGGGAGAAAGGAAACTATCACCATCTAGTTAGGTGAAAACCTGTAGAAATACCCGAGTATTTGATATTTTTGTACTCTCAGAAGTTAAACATCCAAATATGCATGATGAACAGCCACTGTGTCTTTGAATATCATCTGCAAGATCAGATCATTCTTCTATAGCTCATAGTAGTGATATGTGTACTGAAGTCACTAGTGACATACTGAGGTATAAGACAGATGAACCAAACTTCAGCTGTGCTCTCTTCTTCCTTTGGAGCAGCAGATGCTGAGTAGGTCTTACCATATCTGCAGCTAAAATCTGGGCTGGTTCTGATGCAAACCCCCTGGAAGAATGATGATCCATGTTCTCCTCAGGCTGTGCTCTCAAAGCAGCACTGGTGCTCAGCATGGTGCTCAGGCAGGAGCCATTTACTGTTTACAGTGGGAATCTGACCAAGCCAACTCTGAGCTGTGGGACTGAGCTGCTGGAGGAGCTTCAGCCTAGTGAGAAAGTCAGATAGTTTTGCTGTTGATTTCAGAGTAAGGATTATCTCAGTCTCTTTGCTGGGCTATAAACTAGATCACTTCAGAGGACGCAAGAGTGTACAGTCTCTGAAAAGCCACATAAGAGTTAATGCAGCAGAGTGTTCAGTTTCTGTAAGGGTTACAAAAATAATAAGTGGTTTTATACCTGTCTATTATTTATTATGAAGAATTAAGCCACCTGGAATAATTAACCCACAAAGGCTGCCTATGTAAGTGCTGGCAGGCAAGGCATGTTGAGCTAGGAAAACTTCCATAGCAAATTCTGTATTTGAAAAATATGAAGAATATTTGAAGAGATTTTTTTTGGTAGATTTAAATAAAGACAAACAGAAAAAAGACAGCCACCATGAAAATGTGTTTGCTAGCGTCAGAAATAATTTCAGTAAAGATGACACTAAAACCCCAGGGAATAGTGCATCAGCTTCCCTATTTATGAGTTTATATTTTTCTCCTTTTTTTTTTCAATAGTTTGTTCTCTGTTTTCAGAGAAAAATGCTAAATAATCCTTCCTTCCTTCCTTCCTTCTTTCCTCTCTTCCTCCCTTCCTCCCTGTCTCCTAATCCATTATTTTTCCTTTCTGTGCTCTGATACACTTTACCCTGTTGCTTTTGCCTTGAAGATGCTGCATTGTTCACATACAGGAACCTCTGGTTTATCTGGATATTTGGGCAAAGAACATCAGATGAGCTGTGAATGTCAGCAGTGTGGCAGGATGAGCAGCAGTACAAAGGAGCACCAGGCAGTGGGGGAGGCTGTGAGGCTTTCCATGGAAGAAAACAAAGTTTTAGAGTTAGGAACACAGCTTACAGAGGAATAGAAAATGAGAAAATAGATTGATTCTGCTGTCTCTTCTGTGTCAAGGTAAAAAAGGTCATTCACATGGACAAAAAAGCAGCTCCACAAGCTGAAAGCTGGGATGCACCTGAACTAATATGGCAAGGGCAGAGGAGGGCTCACATGTTTGGACAAGGGACTCCAATGTCAGAAAACCTCCCCCAGGTTAAAAACCAGCACATCTCCTACAGAGAGCTCTCTTTTGCCAATACTCCTTCCAAAAGGAAATGCTGGAGACTGCTATGGCAATTTTTATTTTCTCTACTCCTTCAATCCTCTGTGCTCCTTCTTGCTCATTTTCCTTTTCTTTCTCTTCCTTTTTGCACACTAAACCCTCTCACATGTAGCACGCAGGCATCTCTCGATTATTAATGCATTATGCCAGCAGACAGATTTTCATATCTCTTGCAGGTGTTTACGAGAACATTTCTCTGATGATATATGTTCACTCACTGTGAAAGTACAGTTTCAAATTTGCCCTTGAAATGTGAAACAATCAATGCTGGCAGCATTTATTCGTTCCTGTCAAGTATTTTTCTCTTTCTAGACTCTATAAACAATTTAAGAATAATGTTTTATGACAGTGATGCTGCAATCCAATAGACCTTCCTTTGCTTTCTAATTTGTCTTACATTTGTTCAAATCAAGGCGTAAGGAATATAACAGACACCATTGGCAGCATCTGGCTCAATCATCTCATCGCTAATTGGTTCTGTGATTAGTGCAGACAAGCAATGGAGAAGGTGGATACAAGCTTCTAACATTGCTAGCTGAGGGCAGCTTCTAGCCCATCTGTTACATGATATATCCACTAACTTATTCAGCTTCTCAGCTTTTTGATTCGTAGGAATCCTTCTCAGAGACATCCTAGGATTTTTTTAGGGTTTATTATGGTGACAGTATAATTTACTTTTACATATTTCACCCAAACTGCAAAGTTTGCTCCCTGTAGTAGACACCAAACCAGTTTGCCAGGAGGTTAGCCTACATACCTCCACTTGCAACATTATCAGCCCAGGCTGACAACCATTTAAAGTATTCTAGTGTTCATGAAAAGTCCAAGATAAGGTAACCAGTTTAACTGTTGAACCAGTGCAACAACATAGTCTGAATTTCCCACAAACATCACTGGACAGACTAAAATATTGAAAAGTCAAGTCATTTTTTCATATCCTTTTAGATTTTGGATCTCCCTACAAAGAGGAATATACTTGCCAGGGTGCTATTTGTGATCAATACCTCTTTTTTTTAACTCAGTGAATTTTTGGTCAAAAATTGAAGCTTTGGGGCTGTCTCTAAGTGAAACACAAGTAGATGTTTAATTCAGTTTGCACTTTTGATCTGTCATTCATTTTAAAAGCCCCCTTTGGAAGACATGAGTGCAACCTAGCTACCTGTCATTTTTCTTCTTCAGAGCTTAATCTGGTCTGGAAACATTTCTACCTTTCGGCAAAGGAATAACAAATATGATACAGTAACCTCTGAAGGGATGCTGAGGAATCAAAGTGAATACTATGGAGACAATCCTTGATAGCTAGACGATCTGCTGCTAGTCCTAATGCATTTAACTGCAGTGTGGAATAATATGCTGCCCCTGATGAATCTGCATCAAGTGCCATTCTCAGAACATTACAGCTTTTTAGACAGCTGCTCGCCCCTATTTTCATGCCTATTACAGTTTCCTTTCCACTGCCTATCCTGAAAAGCGAAGTATAGCGTTCTGAGATACAGCAATCCTGCAGAAGGTACCACTTGTTGGATCTGGTATATGGTTTTATTCTCATCAATTCCTCATTCTTTTCAAGCCTGATATATAATCCCTCTTAAATGGGTCCCTTTATGCTCTAATTTGGAGCTGTTCCACTTGATAATTTATGCCATCGTCGCTAGTTAACTTGATCCCTAATCTCAGTAGCTTTTATCAAGATTTTATCAGAGGCTCTGCTTTGAGCTGTTCGTACTAATAATAGTTAAGAGCACTGACTTGGAGCGATGGTGTCTGCTGCCTCCGAGAGCAGTCGCTCCAGGGGGTGACCTTCTCTCCATACGAAGCAGTGGCTAATGAAAGAGCACCTCCGCCTTTTCTTGTTTTCAGGTTCACACATCCTTGAACATATACTAGTTTAAAGTTTGTTTGACATCTTAGATCAGCTGAAGGTTGTAAGTAATTTAAAGCCATTCATCTAAGTCAGCACCTAAAATGAAAGCAGTAATGGTTTATTCCATAGGGAGTTCCTTGTGAGCAGCTAAAAGTGTGTAACAGTCCATTGCACAGTGCAAAACCGAGCTCAGTAGAAAGTAGATGAAAGCCTATACAGTTTAAAGGGCATCAGCAAGTATTCATTTTACCCCAGACAGTCAGTACAGGGGCCACTTGTCTTCTTATCAATGGTATCTGATAACATGAAGAAATTAATAATTTACAGAGGGCAGGCAGTACTTTTCCATTAGAAGCTGTGTGAAAAGGAAAAAAGAACTGCTGGCACAGGCCAGAATGCTCCCTGCAAGGTTGTTCTGCCTCAGTGCTGCAAATGTGTTTCTTTTTAACCTTTTCATAATTAAGAAAAAATACAGCCTTGAATTACATGCATATTTTACCTTTGTTTAGTGCAGAAAACAGCCCACAGCCACAATAGACTTCATGCCTTTGGTCTTTTCTGGTCTTGTAAGCTGTGCAGCTTTGAATCTAGCAGTTCTTTGGGTGGAAGATCTATGGGGAACCCTTGATGCTTTCAGAACAAGCCAAAGATCTTATTCAGACTCACTGTCACTGTGGAGCTGACACACCAAAACTCAACAGACTACTCATTGAGCAAAAGAACTGATAAAGCATAGTTTCACTCAAGGTGTGTATCCTCTGCCCACCAGTCTTGCCCTCCAATTCCATCATAGAATCATAGAATGTCTGGGCTGGAAGGGACCTGTAAAGGTCATCTAGTCCAACCCCCGCCCACCAGAAGCAGGGATATCTACAACTAGATCAAGCTACTCAAAGCTTCATCCAGCCTCATCTTGAAAGTCTCCAGGGGTGGGGCCTCCACCACCTGTCAAAACAAAGGGCAACGGTTATCCCTTGATGTCTGTGTGGTCCACCCTGGTGCAGGGGTATTCCATGCAGTGGCTGCCAGCAGCTGCCTGCGTGCCCATTGCCTGTCCAATGCACACACATTAACATGGGCACTGCCAAACAAGATGCACCATTGCCATCTCCTTCGTGTCTTTTCCTCAGTACCAGCCTGGATCCCTTGCTGAGGGAGAGGAGAACAACACGCAGGAAGACTCACAAGGCAAGGACAGAGGTTTGCCATGTCATCATAGGAGTTCAGGCTAATAAGGTAAAAAAGTTCACTCAGGCCACACACTAATGAAATGTTATGACTGCATACTTGAAAGAGCAGGAAATGATAACGTTATGATTCCTGCAGAAACACTGTCCTCTGCTACATGCCCAGCATAGTCTTTGGTTAAATCTGTCAAGTCAGTAATCCATCATACATCCATTCAGGCTGTTAAGCACATACCATAAAATAATAGACGTGCAATAGTGCAAAACCATTTGAACTTACACTATTTGTAGCTAGAAAGATTAAATAAATGCTTAGAATATGCAGAACCTGTCAAAAATCTAGATGTGCTAAAACAGCAAAACACCCTGTTTTATGCTTACACATGATTTCCTCCTGCTCCTGGTGAAAAAGTTTTTTAAAGACTGTTCTGAAAAGATGAAGTGAGGAGGACATCTGAAGGACTGCCATGCACGGTATTTTTCAGTTTGTTTCATTATTTTGTTTAATTAAGCCATGTGTGTTTCCAGAAGAGTTGTTAGTGCAAATTCTTTCAACAGCAATATGAAAGCAACATCAGACAACATGGAAAGTCTGAGCTAAGATCCTAACAAAAGCAGAACAGGATTCCAACAGCATAGTTAAAAAGCTCCATTAAAGTCATCAGAACATTCTCAAAAATGCAGCCATTTATAATTTTATAATTGGCCAATCAAGGTTGGGTTTTTTTTTCCTTCTAGTTTAGTTATTGAAATATATTCTCATGATTCATGGAACACTCGTTGTGTGTCAGGTTTTTTACCTGATGATATATCAGGTTTCCTTGTAGGCTTGCTGTATATCCATCTTCCTCTTTCATACTGTGGATAGAGTGAAAGAGGAGAATTATGAAAGTGCTGGGCACTGATCCAAAGTTGAGGCTGAACTGAAGTTTGTAGTTAAAGGAGAGATCCAGTCACTTCCCTACGCACAAAATATACTGTATTGTTCTTAAAATTGCAGGACTTACTGAGTATGAAATGGATTTTCTGTGGATTTACAAGTAAATCCATTAATTAGTTTGAGTTAAAGTTAATTGAAAATAGGTCCTTTTGCACCTTCTGTCAGACTCTTATTTATCCCTAATGGATTCTGCCATAAAATAGAGACCCTTCATTATTCATATATCATCAGAATTCTTTGAAGCCTTTCCATAGGACATTTTCAAAGTAATTATTTGAGGAATTATGTCCCTTTTTGCTGTTATGCATCAGAGCAGGGAGTTTAATTTAAGAGTAAGAGCAGGGAAAATGTTGCTTGGGGGGTGTCCTCAGAAGAGCTCTTCTCCTTGGCTGCTGTCAGCCATTGCTCTTGCTCCAACAGTTCTTGAGGGAGAGAAGGAAAATTAATCACCTATGAATCAGTTTGATCCAATGACAACTTAAGTCCCTACCATGCCATAATGGTATTGTTATTAGACAGTGTCACACCAGTGTGGATTCGCGATTTGCAGAGCAGGATGACATGTTTTTGGACAATCAGTGCTGACAGTGAGATTCTCATAGGCCTGAGAAAGTCCGTGAAATGACCTTGAATTAGGAGTGAAGCAAAACAAGAGATAGGAGATAAGGGGGGTTCCATTGGCAGTTCGTCCAGACAAGAATGTTAACACAGGCAGAGCTGAGGACAACAGTTCTCAAGGCTGACAGGGCACATGGACAGCACGGGGACAATGATTATTATCCAATCTGTAATTCGGCTTAGGATATGAACAGGCTTGTTAACCTATGGGGTTCGGGGGGGTGTCTCTTGTCTGCTAGAAAAGGCTGTAAAACTTTGCAATAAACGGATTTTACGGCAGACCCCCTGGAGTGCTTCTCTTCTCTCTGGAGCTCCTTCCCGACACACCAGGACTAAAGTTGTCCAAACAGACAGACACTATTTGGTGTCTTAATATTCAGCATTTTTCTGAAGCTGAGGGTGGACCTAAGTTTCTGGATCTATAATGTTTGTCTGAGAGATAATTCTACCTTCCTTATTATATTTTGCCCTATCTGTAAATGTTTATTCTTTTATTACCACAGGGTCTGGAAATTTCCATGTCCCAAATGCCTTGTACTAAATGCTACACAAACAGAAAGCAAAAGCTCTGATAAACTTGCATTTTAATTACAAAAAATGAAATAGAGAATAGACAAAAATCAAAGGGAAACGTATAAAAAAAATATATTTTTTTGGCATGTGTAATAGGCAGTGCCTTCAGCCTGCTACTGGCCAGACTAGTGAGAGGTATTGTAAGCCTTGCAGCAAAAGACAGTCTTTTAAGGAAGGATCTGAAGGAGTCAAAGGGTTTCACCATGCAGATATCCTGGTATAAGGGGCAACAGAGGAGAAAATATATGTAACATGGTTAAGAAATGCGTCAAAGGTGCAGGGAGTTGTATAGCTGCAAATGGGTGGCAATATGTTGAAGCCAAAGTGATGGGAAGATGTCAGGTGAGAGAAGTGGTTTGCTTTTATACCACAGGTAAAGGGTTGAAAGGGGGCTGGTTCAGTTACTAGTAAAGAAAATTATCTTTGCTTCACTTTTCTGAAGTGACAAAGAAGAGAAAAACATCTTGCAATGAGCAATATGCAAATACTGAGAATGGGGAAAGCAGTTTTATCTCAGTTGATACACAGTAGAGGCTGTGTGTCAAGGTTTAGTCTGCCTACTAGACTTATAACAGACACTTTCTGTTAATCCCTCTCCTTCTCCAATGAGGAAGAGAAAGGGAAGAAGGGAGACAGACTTATGGATTGAAGAATTAAAACAGCTTTCGTAAAAATAATAATAATAAAATGGAATACGTACAAAACCAGTATTGAACCAAACACACACATACACACCCACCATGGCAATTACATCACCATCACCACTGATGCTATGGGCAGGCACTGGGGAAGTCCTAGACTGGAATTAGTGAGAGATGGGAACCATATTCAGGAGCTGGGTTCTGGAATTATATTTGGGAATGCATGAATTTGGATCAAAGGCAGAATGGACAGTCATCCTCAGATGCCAGCCATTGAAGAGGAGATCTTGGCCCTTGTGATCCCTTATCTCTGTATTTAATATGACATACATTGGAAGGAATACATTGTTGGTCAGTTTAGGGTCACCTGCCCTGTTCGCTTCTCTCCACGGGTGCAACCTTTTACTTTCTGCACCCCCCCAACAAGGTACACAAGATTTAGCAGTGACCTTCCTCTGCACACTACTCCTTGGCAGCAACTCTAAACATGGAGCGTTATCACTGCTGCTTCTAGAAGAGACTTAGCTGGAGACATTCTCCCTTTCATTCTGAATTTCTTTTTGATGTTTTGGAATTGTAGGTTCTCCCAACAGAACGCAAACTGCAAATTTCAAAGCAGCTGTATTTAAACTTAGTTGAAAGTATAACACAAACAGCTTTTTTTCAGTAAGAAAGAAAGGATAGAAAATTAAAATACAAACAGTCAGTGATTGTTAAAACTGTAGATCATCACATAAATTTGCATTAATTGCACAAAAGCTGAAAGTACTTCGTTAAATACTCTCACAACACAGTAACCTCTTTAGAAAATTATTTCTGTGATAAGCATGTAAATAATTACATACTCTGTCCCATGTAGTTCTATCTGCCTAAGCAAAAGGGAATGGAGTGTTGTAGCTCTAGAGCACTCTGATTTTTGTGCAATTGATTAAAAACAACAAGTATTCTAATGACATTCATCAAAAGTACTGCACATATATGAATTGTATATTCAAGTATGTGAGAATTTGAATGCCTAAGCTCAGTTCAGTATGAAAAAAATCAAGTGTATAAATGATATATTGTTAAGAATCAGTGCTGAAGATAAGGATTTGGGAGTAAATCTGATTAATTTCAATGTAAATGAGCAATGTGATACTGCATTTAAGTATGAGGATATAATTGGTCCATGCATGTCCCTGTTGCAATATTCATACTGACAATTGTAAATAGTTTTATTTTAATGGAAGACTTTATTTATGGTGAAGTTTCAAAATAGTCTTTATTTTTAGGAATTCTTATTTCCACAGTATTTAAGCATTTCACAGTAGTTAATACTGTTATCCTCATAACTATAGTCTGGCATGAGGCAACTTCCTTTTTTTTTGTAAAATGTTAGGATTTCCAAAGTTTTCCCATTCCAGATTAGGAAGAAAAGTCTCCAACTCATGAAAAAAAGGGATTAAGTCACTTTGGAGTAGTCCATAGGTTAGAGTGAATTCATCAGGTGCCTAGGAGAACCACTTTTTTTTCACCTGGAACTTCTGTATTCTGTAACCAAATGCCAGGTATGCCATAGCTGAGCTGAGTCTCTACAACATTCTTCTGGAGAAACTGGATGCTCATGGCTTGGGCTGGCAGATGCTTCACTGGATAAAAAACTGGCTGGATGGTTGGGCCTAAGGAGTGGTGGTGAAGGGAGCTCAATCCAGTTGTCAGCCAGTCACAAGTGGTGTTCCCCAGGGCTCAGTATTGGGGCCAGTTCTCTTTAATATCTTTATTGATTATGTGGATGAGGGTGTCACATGCACCCTCAGAGAGTTTGTAGATGACACCAAACTGGGTGGGAGTCTCAACCTACTTGAGGGTGGAAAGGCTCTACAGGGGACTCTGCACATGTTGGATTGATGGGCTTCGCTTCTGTGTTTTGAGCCAGCTTACTTGTAGTAAGGAGTCCTTAGTTAAAAGGGTGCTTGTGAAAAAACATCCTCTCTAGGACAGAAATAGGCAGGGTCCTCAGTCACAGGTTAAGCAGCATTGGTTGAAGGAGTTCACTTTCAGAAGTTCACCTTCTGGCATCGCCTTAATGCTTTGCATCCAGAAGGATGGGAGTGGGAGGGAGGCAATCTGGCATCAAAGGGAGTGCATGGGAAAGAGAAGTTGTCACAGTGTACTTACTCAGCAAAACCTCCTTACATATTTCAGCTACAGTAGTAAATACCTACAAAGTATAAAACATACTTTTCAACTACTTTTAAGTCACTGTCATAAATGACATTTCTTCTGTGAATCTGTGATTAAATTATATATTAGTTGGATAGAATTGCCCTGCTATTTTTATGGATAGCCGAAGAGTAAACAGGAGATGCACCTCAGGCCATTTCCTACTCAATGTGAATGTGTGAAATGTCAATGTGCATCATTCATCTGTGTGTTACTCTGGAGAAGCATTTGTTTGCTCCTTTCCTACTCATAAGAGATTTTCATTTTCTTTTGGTGGCGTTGGTCCCAGCATTTCACTAGTGAATGCAGCCTCCTGGCTCATATTTCTTCCTAGATCTAATGATAAAGATCCAATTTTCTTAGATCTTTTCTCTCCCGCTTCTAAAAAACAAGTGAACACTCAGTTGAATTGCAATTTAACAGCTGACTGTGCAGGGCCACGCAAATCAAAATGAAATCTTAAAAATGCAGATGTAGATATCAGAGTGTTAATTAGTAATTTGGCTGCTGCATCTCCACTTCAGATATTCACTTTAATTGTAAAGCAGAGGGGAGAAAGTATCTTAGGGTCATATTCCACCTGGTCTTCCCAGGGGAGTGAGCAAGAGGCATTCTTTTTGTGCCTGGATAAGATCCGTGCCACCTCCAGGAAAGCAGCACAAAGACTGTCTCCAGGGTGGCAATACCTGCCTGAAGTTCCTGTCTCATGAAGGCATGTCAGCAGCGATCACTGTGGCAGGGGGAGGTGCAAACACCTCCATCTCACTGTCAGCAACAAAAGCAAGGGTGCAGAAGCCACTATGCACCCCCCTCTCCACATGGCTCCTCTGCTGGGGAGTCCACTTCTTGGCGAGTGATGGTGGGTTTATATTTTCAAAGAGCATCAGTGTCCATGCAGCCTCTGCATCCTGGCATCTTATGTGAAGAAATATTTTGCATCTTTGAGGCAAGTTGTCCTTGGACTGGCTGCCGTCACCACTGCAGTCCTCTTCACTTTCATGAACAGGAGCTACTATCATCTTTAGTACTTTTTCAGTCATTCCTTTCTCCTTGTGAATGAAAATCTTAATAATTTTTGGAAAAAATATGTGTTACTTTCTATAAATGAATAATGCTGAACTTTGTTTGTTATCATGGCACTTCTTTGGAAGAGTATTTCTTGTTTAGAGGTGGAAAAAGCTGACATTTGGAATCCCATTCTTCACCCACATCTTTCTCCTTCCCAGACACGGTCAGAACATTCTTTTAGCTTGACTGTCTTTGCTATTAGCTTTGATTACACTTTTTGGATTACACCCTTTTTTAATGTTAAAGTTCTGTTAATTGCTAGATAACTCTCTTTCCAGCTTTATATCCACCTATAAAGAAAAGTAACAAAATTTTTTAAGGGAGTTAATAAAAACACCTTCAAAATTTTTATAATTTGGCCATTCTGATGTCATTGTGGTTGTATTGTTAAGACTTCTATTATTTGCAGGTAAAACATTGACAACTGACAGATTAACATATATCAGCCTTAGTAAATGGTGACGAAAATGTACACTCATCATGAAAAATTCATGTAGTCTGTTAGAAAATATTTATTGTTCAAAGAATTGAAAGATTAACCTGAACATATTCATTGTATTTAAACTGTATGTTGCTGGATCTCTGTATTTCTTAGTAAATCTTGCAACACTTTTCTCAAATTATCAGATCTTGAGGTTTTTTATTCCTCTAGAATATGAAAGGTTCTTCTAATAATTTTCTAGGCCCCATGATTAGAAGGAAGAGCATGAAAGCAAAAACTCTAGAGCTTCAAAAACAAGGAAAAGAGAGACCTTAATCTTTTTTTATATATATATAATCTTATTATTTAGCCATTCTCATGTTAATGGTGAGAGATATGAGTAGAGCTGTAAATCTGAGCAGGTTGCACCACATGATTTATAAAAACCAAAGAATTAATCCCCTTCTTAAGTGAAAATCAATGTACTCTTAATGGCACCTCCATAATTAAGCTGCTCTGAGTCTGATGTGCATTTACACTATGACCATTTTATGTCATTCTGGTAATATAGGGAATTCTTGAAGATGTTGCAAAGGGGCCAGAGAGTAATGACAATTAGAGGCAGCACATGTAAATTATGGGGCTATAAAAAGACATGGGTATAGAAGTCCTCATTTTCAGGGCTGCAAAAGAAATTTCTATTGAAGTTAAGCAAAAAAAGAAACAGAAAAGAGCAGAAGCCAGATTCCAATGAAAGCACTTGTCAGATCAGCTATATTAATTAACCATAAAAATGCAGATTAAGGATACTTTAGATAGCATTAAATCCTCCTCACACAAACATAGTCATCACAAAAACCTTATTCAGCAACAGGGGAGAGAATTTTCTTTCTTTCCGGACAAATGTTTCATGCTTGTCCAGACAGCACAGACTGTGGACCTCTGTCCATGTATGCCAGTGAGTGATTTTTCTAGCTTAGCTTTTCTGAATGTGCAGCATTTGGAACTTGATATCCACATACAGACAGCGCTCATGGTACATGCCAGATCAATATATCATGTTTACAAAATGATTTTTTTTTAGCAGAGTGATTCTTTATCTCCTCTAGCCCTTCATCTTCCCTGTCAAATCCCTAACACAGAAAAGTCATTTTTCAATTAAGAAGTCATTTCTCTCTCCTTTTAGCTACGGTAATAGTTTTCTAGTTGCTGTGTGGCATGACTCTGTATGTAACAAGCCGAGCAATTGCAAACACGTGCCTCTTACTTTGCTGTTGTGTGTTGACGTTTCTGTACCAGTTTTGCCAAGAACCTTGAGCTTTCCTGATCATAGGCACTGAACATTTAATCAGCTGTGAGGGGAAAATGCAGGGAAAAAATATAATGGGAACTGAGGTCTTAGCTTGGAACAAAACCTCTTCCAGGCAGTAAAGGAAATAAGCAAAAAGGCTGTGGTAGTAGTAAAAGAATTAGTTTCCTACCAATTTCTTTGCAAGATGGACTACAAAATCTTTATGTGGTAGTCAAGACCACGACTTACTCTGATATAAATAAACACTACAAATCTGGGACAGATTGAGCCACACACTTGGATGCAGAGGGTCACATAGATTGCCAGATGAGGTGTGTCACACCTTATGGTCAAAAGATTAGAGAGGGGTGGGTGTGCTGGGTGAGGTGCCAGACAGCAAAATGGTCCCGCAGGTGCTCCTGAGCATAGTCCAAGACTGACTGTGGTCACTATTAGAGAACTAGAGGACTTACAAGAGCATGCAGCACCTCAAAGGGATGGATGGAAAACTGAGTTAAATAGTTATTCTCCTTTCAAGACTTTCCAGACAGTGTGGAGAAACACACAGTATTTTAGGTTTGGTGCATATGAGAGAATAAGGTTTTCTCTACAGGAATGACCAATAAAGCACATAAGGATATGACTAGTATTGTATGAGAAGAGATAACTTGTTATTGTTTTTCTTGATCTTAACTAAAAAATGCCTGTGTTTTGAGGATCTGAAAAACTCCTCAAGCATGCCTGATTACCCCAGACACCATACTGCAAGCCTTCAGATACGAGTGCACTATAACACGTGATGTGTAAATGGACTTTTTCAAGCAGTGTTTTTAGTGGGATTTCCATAATACCCCAGTGAACATTGAGACTCGTCGGCAGTATTTTACACTAATTCACAATCGTGAAATTCAAGAATGCATTACCTGATACAAAGTACCATCATTATGATGTTTTTTCTTTGCCCAAGACCTCATGGTTTAGAGCGTCTTGCCACAAAAAGCAGCTTAAACACAAAACCTCTCTCTGAATTTTTGTGTTTGGGTTTTGTTCACATGACAGTGAAAGCCCACACTTTTGTAAGCAAACTCCTAAAATAACTAATTCCCCTTCTTTTTTTCTCTCCTTCTCAAAATTGCAGCACTTTCTTGCTTCAAGTTTTCAAGAAAATCTGTCCAGAGGAAAGGTCTGTAGTCATAAGTTTAAGTATCATCTGCCTCATGCAGAGCTAAACATTGGAAATCATCTGTGCAACCTTCCAGTGCCATGAAAATTATTAGCTTTAAATACGGCCTCCAAAACAAAGGTAAATGAAATGGACACAGAAATGGAGGAATCAAAGTTTGTCAACAGATTAGAGTTTTGACACACCACAGGAACAGGCCATTGTGAGATAGTTTTGTTATGAAATTTTCATGATTTATTTATCTGCACTCCTGAATCTCTTACCCTTAATGTCAGTACGTTTACATAGTGAACAGGTTTATGCTTTTTTTGCTTCATGGTATGGTACTTGAAGCTGATTTAACACCCCAGAAATAACAATGGCACTGAAGGGCAGTGAATTCAGAATACTTCAGATGGGTCAAAATATGTGATATTTTTCTTTTAAAGAAAGAACAGTATTCTAAGACACCCCCCCCAGATTAATATAACAAGGAAAAGCAAAGTCACTCTTCCATTCTCACACCAGACTAAATTCTAGATACAAAAGTTACAGAAAATAAAAGTAAGTTAGGTATTTTTAATCATTGTAACATACTTTTTTTTTTAATATAACGTCTTCAATCTCGTTTGAAGTAAGCCCATTATACCTAAAGCACTGAATGTTATGTGATCAGAATAAATTTGTTCTGTAGATGTAGCTCCACAAGTGCAAAGTCATAAGAAAAAAAAATCCAATAAACCAGGTCATTAATTCACTGAGTCATCACTCTCAGTAGCTCAACATTTTCTGGGTGATATATTTCTGTTATTTGTTTTATCTGTCTTCACGAATCTTATTGGCATAAAAAATTACAAGGTTAAGGTAAGTTTTCTGGAAGCTTTCAGGTATCTGTAAGGGCTTTTTCACAAACTCACAAGTAACCAGTTTATCTGTTTTAAAAGAATAAAAATCTGCTCTTGGATCAGATGCCAAACTTTTTAAACATATTTTCTATTTGCTCTTCAGTTCCATCTTGAGAATATAAGTGGGTATCTGACTGTTTCTCACATGCAAGGAAATGAAACCTGGGGCATTTCATTCAGCCCTAGGCTGCAGGTCACTGGATTATTCTTAGTAGTCTGGAACAGGTGCTGAATAGTGTCACATATTCACTGTCTGGGCTGTTGGATAACTTGCTTGGTCTCAAAAGTGAGACAAGAAGGAAACATGATCAAACAACCTAAGGCCTTCCTGATTTGTACCTTATCAATGGTAACTACAAATGTTGCTGCTTGGGAGCAGAAATCTCCTCTAAGCCGTAAATCTCAAATAAAGTGTGTAATAGTTCTGAATTTGGGGATAAATCTATATCTCATGTAACGTTTTTCAGTGGGACTTAGACCATCTTTTTCTAGTTAAGAGCTTTACTACTTGTAACCTTGGGCAAAAACTTAGGGCTAGAGTCTAGGGGTCACAGCTGTTGTGACATTAACTGCTGTAGTGCCAAATTTTTAAACCAATAATGGAGGGAGACAAGTGTCTACAAATTTCTACAAAACTGTCAGAGGAGCAAAGATAGCCCACTTTCATCTGCAGTTAGAACATTTACAGGGTTTTGAGATACTGATGCTAATTCTTTTTCAGAAGAAGGGATAACCATAAGACTATCATCTAATTATGGTAGCTGACATAAAATGAGAAGAGGACAAGAAATGTCCTCTAATTTTCTCCTGTTAAAACCCTTCCACATGACATAAAATAATATTCATCAGGAGGGAAGAGGAGACGGCTGTGATTACGACTGTACTTATACTACACAGAGCCCTCCCTGTGGCACAGAGAACCCATATTCCAGTCCCTGCTCCTCCTCTGTAATTTTCCTCCTATGCAATTTTGCAGTTATCGTTCAATGTCATTGATAAACTGACCTCTTTCTGATACCGCAGGCCTCTCTTTATATAGGTATGTCATACTTCTACAGAAGTATAGGAAATACAGTCCTGACAGTTACTCAGATAAAATTGTGCCGGGAAACATGTATACCAAAGATGAAATAACACTGGACAGGGATAATTTACTACTTTTAGTTTCACTTGATGAGTTTGAGAAGTGTTGTTAGGCACATAAAAGTCACTGTATGAATACCTGTTACAATAATTTTCTGAATATGCAAGTTGTCCTCTCTTTTTGAGACTGTAGAAGATGGATAATATGATATCAGGTTTTGTTTTCTTTGGAGTTTTTGATTGCTATACTTTTTTTGAGAAGCCGAGCAACTGTGCTTCAGATGACCATGAGGAAGAAGCTGGATGGTTTGCTGTGAGCTTGTGGCAAAGAAATGTCAATGCATGTTCAATGGAAACCTAAGTGATGAGCAGTGAAGATCCTTTCTGAACTAAGCTGGCCCACTTTTTCTGTTCTGCTGACAAGACAATCATCAGAAGCTTTTAGTAAGCCTGACTTCATTCAGGGAACATCGCCAGGTAATTTAGCAAATAATTAGCAATCAGAGTTTACTGTGAAGAATCAAGTTGTGGGTGTATATTTTTCCATCCATTTTTTTCCAGAGTTTTGGTAATGAGGACTGCCAGTCTGCCACAAATCTCTGCTTTCTCATTGCCTCTCTTTCCATTACTCTAAAGGTTACAACTTAAAAAAAAAAACAAACAAACAAACAAAAAAACCTTTCATATTTCTAGGTTTGATTTCTTTTTCTCTTTTATGAGGACACTCAGCATTGTTAGTCAAATTATTTTCTTCTGATAGTCTTATTCTCAGTCAAAATAACAAATTTGTGTAGGTAGGTAATGGTTTACACAAACATCTTGCTCTCTCAGCACTGCTAAGTTGGTGCTTTCCAGGGACAGCTCCAAGAGGAGGCCATGTAAGAAGTCAAGCACCCACAGTTTCCATTAAGTCGTTAGCAAATTACTAGACCCTCTGTATACAGCAAAGCTTGACACTTGAGATCTTGCCAAGTGCATCATTCTCTCAACCGCGTTAGGATTTAATTCCTTTTATCTTGCACCCAGGATCTTACCAGGAGAAGGAAATTATGGCTAAGTACATTTAAAGCCACTTCAGAACTGTGATGTTACTGGTAATGGAGGGACTACTTGTCAACTCTGCTCTTCCAGAGAATCTAGCAGGGTGGAAAATTGTCACTGGTATTACTGGTGGAGATCAGCTTAAGGAATAATGAGACACCTATTTCTGTAAAAATCTTCCGTAAGATTCACATTCATTTAGGAAGTGCCAGGATTTCCACAAAAATGCCCACACATTTTTCTGAACATTTTCTTACATGGCAGACACATGAAATATGGTACCAAAAGCATAATAATGACTGCATATATCTATGTTAGACCCTTGCCTTGGAGTTAATGGGCTATTTATAAAGTGAATAACCATGAGTAAGGTTCATTTCCCATAAGGCTCAGGGCAATTTGTTTTAGGTTTGGTCTAAGGTACAGAGAAGGTACAGTGTAAAGTTTACTGGGATTGGGAGGGAGGTCATCTGGAACAATTTGCTCCTGAGAGTATGTGTGATGCAGAGCTATGTAAAATGTGGTTTCCTGCAGATTTCAGGGGTCAAAATTGGTAAATGTTGCACAGGAGCTTCTGAAATACATAATTGGTGCTTTTCACACATGTGGTGCAGGATTGGACTCATGCTAGGACTTCTAAGCTGCATTTTTCCCATGGTCACAAATAAAAACTACTTTTAAAAGACATATTTAAATTCAAATTACTTTACTGGTTTTACTTCACATTCCCAGTAGCCTACATTTTAATGATCAAATAAACATCTGAGAAAATCAAGACAAGTTCAAATTTCAAAATGCCGTAACTGTCATTAGTGTTTGGGAAATACTAAGGAGTGGGACAAGAAAGGAAACACTTGGACTGAACAAATAAGCTTGTAAACAAACTTGTAAACATCAGTGGAAGCCACAGTGCATGCCCTGCCTTATGCCTCCACTGGAAGCACCATTACCAGCCTTATATTCAGCATTTGCTTTTTCAGGATTATGTCTTTTCACATGGTTTCATTCAACTGAAGATCTCAAACAGTTTACAAACAATTTAACCAATCATCAATCATTCAGTCTTGGAATGCTTGCTCCAGAGCTGTCATTCTCAGACAGAGGAGACGTTTCCTGCTCACAACCTTAGAGCTCCTCCATGATCTCCTTCAAATCTTCCTTGAAAAGCACCTTTGCCAAGATGCTAACAACATTAACCTTTGCCAAGATGTTAACAATATTGAAACAAACCAACAATTTGGCAAATGTTGGCAATTAAAATAAACCAGCAATTTGGGAAATGAGTGCTGAGACTACTGCCTGTTACACAATCAGTAACACACTCCTGAACCTGCAGTACCCAACCATTGTCTCACTTCTTCTTGGACTATAAGATCCTTGAGGCAGGGTTAATTTTTTTTGGTCTGTATCCATGAACTGTTGAGTATCTTAGGTCCAGTTACACAACTTCAGACTCCTAGGTGACACTACAAATATTATAGAAATAGGTGATAAATCTGACAGACATAAATGAGCCCTCTAGATGTGAGGAAATGAGAAGCCAGGATCTTAGTTAACTTACTGAGCACTTAATCACGCAGCCTGCTAGGATACTTGAGCATGCCCAATATAGCTGAAGGTGCAATTTAAGTGATAAATTATGGAATGTATAATGGTCATTTTTAATATTCACAAGGCCAGTCTATTCATGTTCAAAAATCACTCTCTTTATATGAAAGAGAAGTAAATGTCCCCTTGGATACATGACAATTTTTATCACCAATCTAATATATTTTCTAGGCACATACCACTGGAGCATTGAGGACCAGAGGTGCCATCCAGTGAAGTGAATGCAAGGACTCCCATTGAATTGGAGAAAATTTAAATCAGGCCTGAAGCCAATTAAGGAAACTGGACATTGCTTGACCAGCACAGCATTTATGTTGCTTTCCAGTGTCTGTCCATATTCATTAATTTTTAAAGGGAAACACTTTTAAATTGATGCTGACACTGCTTTAACACCATAACACTGTGAAATCTCCACATACTATTGGCTTTTCATTTTGGTGATGTTCCTATTAAGAGTAATCTCTATTACTTGGAAAGGTAACATGGAAAGAAATCACACAGTTTGCATTAACTGTGCCATTGTGAGTTGGTAACTAACAAGAGATGCCTTAATGAGACAATGGTGTGAATCCTGCATGCAGTTATTTATCCAGCCTATTCATTATTGACTCTTTATGGTTCCTTTAATGTATTTTTTTTTAAAAAGTCACCCAGCACTTCATTTCTTGCTTAGTGTCATGCTTTTGCATGTTTTCTGACATTTTCTTTCCTTGACACACTAGCCCTCCATGACAGAGGCAGACTGTCTTCCTTAATTCACAGTTCACAGCAGACAGGTAAAAGTTTTGGTGAAGTTTATGTATTTTCCTAGTCAGACTGGTAGACCTGAGCAGCTAAAAAGAGCAGAGACACAGAATCTGATTTATGTCATTAAGCGTTTGAAAGGCATTAATCATTACTAAATAGTAATTACTTGTATCTTGTATCTTTAAATGCCCATATGCAATAACCTGTATGAGCCCTATACTTGCTGTCTGCGTATGGGTAATTAGAGAAAATTCACTTGGGAAGTGAGGGTGGGAGTCTCATCACAACCACGAAAGCTGGCCACACAATTTGCCATGAGAACTCTTAAATTAGACATCTGACTGAAAAAGAGGGCACTGACAAGAAGTTTTAATATGGACTGAAAAACAAGGTAATATTAAACCTGCCTGTAAGATTTGTTTCTTCTGTACTTGATGGGAGATGTCAAACTTACTTTGAAAGTTAGAAATCTAGAGCTTTTAGAAAGTTTCAGGATTTTTATTGCATTTTCTTTGTTTTAACTTATCTCACATTTGTTACTATCAATGTTGTGTAGGTCATGGCATGAAGACAGCAGGGAACGACATCTATCACATGAGAGTTGCTGAAGCACAAATTGTTATTTTGATCAGAGGCTTTAGACAATGTGTGTTCTGCCCCACAAAGGTGTGCTCGCATCTGCCAGGACTTGTGCAAGCAAAAGTAGACCAAAACATAAAGTGAGCTGGTGGAGGTGTTTTGCTCATCACAACTTCTTTGTTGTTGTTGTTTCAAAAACGTCCCTTTCTCTTCTGAACTGAAATTGGGGAATTTTCTTCTCTATTTGCTTGATTGGCAGAGAGCAAGTAAGCGGTCACAGTGTTTCACAGTGCTGATATCCAGACTGACCAGGAGTCTGAGTTTCCAGGCTGTCATTGAGAAAAAAGGAAACCAGGATTCCATTTTTATTTTAAACCTTGTTCTACTGGAACCAAAATGAAAATCCCCATTGGTTATAGCTTCATTTTCACATATCTTGTACTTACTTTTCACCCAGTTCATTAGCTTGTTTAGAACCTGAAGTCAACGGGAATTTCAACAGTTACTTCAGTGGAAGCAGGGTCAGATCATTAAGCTCCAGTACTTTTGGAAGTGTCTTTTAAAATTCATCCAGAAAGGAGCCATGGGAGAGAATTAAATGAAGTGATTTTACCTTACTTGAAAGCTCAGGGGGAAAAAAACCAAACCAAACCAAACCAAAACACCCTGCTCTTTTTCTCTTTTAAAAGCAGCATCATGTACAGCCCGAAGGAGAACTGAAAACCTGCCCTGTGATTGTGTTCAGTATGATATCAACTCCAAATCTGATTGATAGCATGCTTACAGGAGCTATATTACCTGTTTAATTAATTTGGTGACGTCTGATGTTCTCCAAATCTGACTTACTTTCTTCCAGTGCAGATTTTCTGAAAATATTTCACATTGCTTTTTACCTAAATCATTCTTGCTGCCTATAGTGTACCTCTTTTCTTCTAACATGGTGCCAGGATGTGTAACCATACTAATTTTCTTCCCTTGGTCCTTTGCACTTGTTACTTCCTCCTGCTCATCTGCACACTGCAGTCGTTATTAATCATCCCCTTTCAGCTGGCGTTTGTTCTAATAATAGTGTTCTTGTCATATTTATTTAAACTGTCCTTGATCATATCTTATTCCCCATACTACCTACATGTTCTCTAGAGTCTTTTTTCTCTGCAGGTGATGGTTCCAAGAGCCCTTGGAATGGATGAGAAAGGTTGATGCCTTCATGCAGCCCAAGACCTCAGTGTATTGCTCTGATGTCTGAACCATGCAGCTTTGTAAACAAAAGGAAAAGTTATGTTGAAACAATCTTCCTGCAAAGTTCTTTATGCACCAGAGACTGAGCAGTGATTTTGATGGAGGAAAAACAGGAAGATCAGAGCTCATCTGACATTGCCAGGGCTAGAGGGAGAGTTAAGCTATAGACTGACCTTGCAGTATGTAGGTTCTCCTGGGAGAAAGGAACACCTCTTGCTACCAGTGTTCACCGGTTTCCAATGAATGGACTCATTGGTTTCCCACTGCACATCCAAAGGGAAGACAAGAAGGCAAAACCACACAATTGTGTCCACCTGTTCCCACTCAGCAGTAACACTGCTGTGGGCCTGGGGACTGCAGGCAGTCAGCCAGATTTCCAGCTTCATTTCCCTTCTGCCTTGTGCTGCAGATTTATTTATGCAAGTGCTTTTTGAAGCAGCAGCCCATCACCTTTAAGTGCTTCCTTGATCACCCGCTGATTTCTCCAGCCTGTCTTTTCTCAACAGTTAGGGCAGCATTAGACCTGTGAGTGATTTATAAAGAAAGAAAATGCTAATGGAGAGACAAATACAGATGGAGGCATTTGGCCTATTTTCTCCCTTCCCAAACCAAAGGTCAAGCATACATTATCAGTTCGAATAACCTTCAGATAAAGGAAACCACTAGCTGAGAAAACAAAAAATAATGCCTTCAAAATAGTGCCTTGACATCATCTTGCAAAATGGTGAGTAATAGGCCTAAAGACACTTCTGAATTTCTGTGTCATATCTGAAAGAAATCCTGATTCCTCAGAACCAGCTGAGGACTTGTCAGCCTGAAAGAATTTGCTGCCTGTGAGAAGAATTTCTACAAGTTATAATGGTTGGCCTAATAAAACTTTACCTCTTCTTATATATCTTGCCTAACACTCCACATATATGCAGCAATGGTTACAGAAAGGTATATGGGTGTACAGAGGTGTGTATAAAAGGCATATCAGATTAGAAAACCCGCAAAATGTTATTTTACTTATAAATCTCTGCAGAGATTTGCTAAAAAAGCTATAAGCATTTATGGATCTCAAAACAGGACCTTCCTTTGGATTTTTGAAATTGGCATTCATGGGCTTTGAGTCAGTGACAGAAAGAAAACACCACACAAGAGTGACACGACAGCAACAATATTTCTAGATGATTGATAAGAAAAGCACTTCCCAGAAGTAAGTTTGGCAGGTGCCTGTTAATTCTGTACTCCAGCTGCCACTATGACTCATAAACCTGCTAGCAAGAAGGGACCTCAAGTGGCCACCTACTCTCTGCTCAGAAACAGGCTTAAGCTCACACTTTGACCAGACTAAACAAAGTGTGCATGGCCTGTTTTCAAATCCTTTCAAGGGACTTGTCTTAGTAGTCTCCTCAGTTTTATTTCTTGCATTCAGATTAAATCTTCTTTGCTACCCAGTTCCTCATAAGTAATAGCAGGCAGTTGCTCTCTTGTAATAACTTTTTACTTATTTGAAGACTGTTATCTTGCCTTTATCCTGCTTTTTTCAACCTGTATAGACCAAATTCTTTGAATGCATTCACAGGCCATGTTGCCTGATTCTCTGATGAATTTATTTGGTTTTTTTCTGGGCTTTCTAGCATCTGGTTTTGTTAAATAGACACATTGTCCCAGGCAGCAAATTCTCAGAACAAATGGAAGAGATGTCTCCTCTGTCTTCTGTATGACAAACTTGCAAGAAAAGTCCCATAATGACAATGTCCAATATGTAGACGTTTCTTTTCTGCACTGTTTACCTTATCTCTGTCTTAAGAAATATTTTTCACTTCAGTCCTGGAATAAAACAAAATCTTGACCTGCACCCAGCAAGCCTATTTTCAATTCCATTGAGAAGCTCCAGTTTGGTCTTTTTGTTACACTTATGAGCTTTGTGAAAATTAATATAATTCTCAAAATGTCATGGGGCAAATTCTGTTTGTAGGATTTTAAGAAAAGCTCTTTTTATTCTCATCCTTTGACTCATTCAACAAAAGGCAAGGATGCTGGACTCTTCGTCATCAAGCACAGCAGATCTCATCCCATGATGAACATGCGACTTGCAAAGTCGATATTGGTAACTCTAAGGACATGACTAGCATCACCAAAAAGGTGAATATCCATGCCTTTAAGGACCAGATATGAAGGAAAGCACACAGTGAGCAGTGGTAGTCAGTAAGAAATATGACATCCAATAGCCAGCATAAGTTGCCAAGATATAAGGTTTTGTGTGCAGTGTTGCATATCCATCTCTCTTCTCCACTGGAAGAGGAAGTTAATGCAGAATAGTAGGATTTTTCTTAAGGTGACTGTGTTTATTTACACGCAAACTACTAGTTGACCAAGAGGGACTGTGAGATGGCACCCATGCAGTTTCACACAGAATAACAAGGGACCAGTACTACTCAAGGTATTGCCTTGAATTAAAGAAGTTGAGTTAAAGGTTAAGACAAAGAACAAACTGTCCTGAGGCTGTTCTTGAATTTCAGTCCTTATAAAAAAATCCAACAACCTAACATTCCCTCAAATATGAGGAGCATCTGCACACAAGATAAATGCTCTTGGGAAAGTGGATGCAACGCCACAACCTCTTGCCTGTTTCTATCATGAACCAGAAGTCAGAATCCTTCCCTGGATCAGCTCCATGGAGAGTGAGTATAAAAAAAGCAAATGATTTTCCACCATATTTTTCCAATCTGATGCAAGGCCATGGATTTTTAGCTGAAGTACTTTAATTGCTTCCTAAGTACAACCCCAGGATCTGGTTAGACACCATTCTGCCTGCTACAGTCAAGCCCTTTGAAGTCCTTGATTTTCTTTATCTGGACAGGCAGTGAAAGTTACTGTCCCGTTGAAACTGTAATGAGGATGGAGTTGTCTTCTGAGAGGCTTTTGTTGAGTAGAAGCTATAGATTCCCACTTTCCTTTCATCTGCAGCAAAGTCATTACTGTGGTATTGGCCACAAAGCAATGTGTTATCCCTTTCATCCTATTACTTGTCTCATTAAGACAAAGCCCCATCTCTTTGATACTATTTCTTCTTTCTGGTCTATGTAATTAATACCCAGGCCCTTGCAATGTCCTGTTTCTCAGAGCATACTGGAAATCAACAGCTGGAGCTACAATCTTCAGCAGAAATCCAGGATCCACCATCCACCACTAGGCCTAAAAGAAACCTTATTTGCTAACTTCACCCAAGGCTACATTCATCATTGCTTCCTGCTTCTTTTCAGTCACTAGATTCTGTTTTTAATTTCTTTCTCAAACAGTGCCCAGCCTCCTGCATCATGTGTTTCTCTGATTCTGACAAGATCCAACTAATATGTCTTGAACTTGCTGTTGATTGTACGTATTTCCAGATCTGTCTTTGTAGACGGCCATTTCTTTTCTACTTAACTGATAAAAAATATGCTTAGAAACCCTATTAGTTTTAATTTTCTCTGACATTATCTGTAGCCCAAAGACTTAACATGTAGCAGCTTCTCCGTATCTGAATAATCTTCAGATGGCCTTTGGTGCCAGAAACTTGCCTACCTAATAGCAATATTTGAGGAAGGCAAGATGGAAGCCACAAGTAGGTAGAACAAAATTAGTAACTCTGAATATTTCAAATTATTTGGGACACTTAGAAACCGGCCTGGAAAATATAAGGTTACTTTAAAACTCAACATTGTGCTAGCTGGCATGTTTAAAAACACATGCAGTTTTCCTACACAAAGTTGGGTACCTAAGATCCGTGCAAGGTACGTTTCATATGAAGAGAAGATCAGACTAGGCCAGGAGTTTACAATTTCAAAGCAACTCAGTATTTCACATTGCTAGCGAAGCTGTTTTTACAGGTTCCTTGTAAGCAATGCAAACAACATTAATCAAATATGTTTTATTAAACAGCAAAGAAATGGAGTATTCCTTTCTAAGAGGGGCTTGAGAAATCATGTCTACATGGTAGAGGAGGTTTTTTCCACATGTTTTAAGGTGTTAAAAAAAAGGACAGACAGTCAGACAGATCTAAAATACTTTGATAAAATGGTGAAAGTACATAAATCAAACGTTTTGTGTGAAACAAAAAGCTTTGCCTTCACAAGGAGATGCTGCTCACTTTGACACTGTAGGAGAAATTACACAAACCATTGCCTATAGAAAAGACAGCATAATGAATAAAATTTCTCTTGAATTATTTATTTTTAGTGCTTTATTTTATCTCCTCTATCTTGCAAGGCCTGGAAAATGTTCTTGATGAGAGCTTTTTGACTGTCTGTGTCTCAAATTAAAACAACATATTAATGTCTTCTAGACAGCATAGAAGTAGGAAGATTAGAGTGGAGAGCTTAGAAATGCACTGAATTCAACACTGTACTAATGGAACCACTAGCATGTACCACTTTAATTTACTGCCTTAAAATATATACCTAAGATACAGTATTCTTGGATGTATGATAACTGAATAAAATTTAATAGATACACAAGTGGCAGAACAGAACTAATCCTTTCCAAGGTACCAGCTCTGTCATAAACTGTATTTATTTTGGAATCTGATTTAAAAACATGCCTTGCAGCATTAGCATGACCTTAGAGAGAGGGAAATCAAATGCAATGTGGACCATAAGAGATTTCAAATAGCCATATCACCTATAATTGGAGTAATTTTTTTTCTCCTTATTGAGGAAGGATTTTTTTCTTTTCTTCTTGTATCAAAGCCTGTTACCACTTTAATACCTTTTTAGAGCAAAGCCTTCCTATCTATGGGTAAGAAAGAAGAAACCATCCTCCTGAGTGTGTCTGTGCTGGGCTTTACATACTAAAGATGATGATAAAAGTGATTTTTCAGTCCAAAATGCCAGCACACCTTAATAGATGACTGTGTCGGTGCAGCTTGCTTGCACGCTCTTAGCCTATGCCAAGTGCCAAGCCAAGCTTAGTGAAAGGGGATTTAAAAAACATGTGCCATGAGCTAAGAACCTACTTGTGAAGAATTACCAGGGTAAAGACGATGACAAAAAAGCAATATAAATTCATTATTCATTTGAGCTTAGTCTAGCTACCATGCTCCTGTCTATTGCAAATCCAATGGACTGAAGTGAGATTCAGACTGATATCTGTGCCCTCAAGATCCCTCCCAGATAGGTCACAATAAATCTCTAAATATCCTCTTGCTATTTCAGTATGTTTTCGCATATCAGGCTACACCAGGGAACTATCTCATAAAGGAGAAAAGCATGGGGAAAGTAATGCAAGCCACTTACATTTGCTTTTGAATGCAAAGGCCTTACCAATATCTAGGAGTGGTACTCCAAGCTTTGGCTACATCAAGTTGAAACTCTTAGGTGAAAACACTGTCTAAAATTGATAAGCTTAAGAAAAGCCACAGAGACAAATTCAGTTAAAGGTCTATACTGAATTTGTGCTTATACATTTAGACTAGATATTAGGAAGTTATTCAGCACGAGAGTGGCGAGACTCTGGAATAGATAACCCAGGGAGGTTATGGATGTCCCCTCCCTGGACATGTTCAAGGCCATGTTGGATGAGGCCTTGAGCAACCTAGTCTAGTTGAGAGGTGTCCCTGCCCATGGCAGGGAGGTTGGGTTAGATGGTCTCCAGGGTCCCTTGCAACCTAAGCCATTCTATGATTCATATTGTGATATACTGAAAGAGGACCAACGGAGCCCTAAACTTGAATATGGTAATTAGTCCAGTCAACGTAGTTAAGTCTAAATTTCCTTATTACCATGCCTTAATAGGCCATATGGGATATTTTCTTAGACATTTCCTTCCCTTCTTTTTCTCCCATACCTTGAAGAAGAACTCAGACGAAAGGCTGAAAGAAGCTTTCTCACAACAGACATGGCAAGATGACTACAGGGACCAGTAGAAAGCTGATTCCTGTACAAGACAGCCAAACAAATCTGTTTCAATAATTTCAGTTGCTGTTGTCTTCAATATGTCCTTTGTTATCCCTGCAAGTCCAAACATACAAAGTAAGTAGCTAATGTACTGAGAGAGAACTGAGATGAGAATACTCCCTCTCTTTTTTTTTATTTTTCTTGGAAGAAATCTCATTTTAAGAAAAAGTAGATCTTTTTTATATGAAAATACCTATTATTTCAGGGACTTGAAATCCTGTCTTAAGAAAAGGCATTTAAATTGATTCCTTTTATCAGGTAGGGTATTTAGGAAATAGAAGTTTATATCCTGAGTATAAAACAGGGCCAGACCTTGGGCTGAGACTGCATCCTGACTACAGACACCAACTAGGTTACAAATGCAGAGGGTTTAAAGCAAGAAGATCTGTAAGTAGCCTGTAAGTCATGCATTTAAGAGAGCTCAAACAAAACCCTCATGCTTCCTTAAAAGCGATGCAAAAGTCCAATCAAAGTCTAAGGAAAAGCAGGAAGATTTGCTCCCTTGCCGCATCCACCATCCCAGAGAAGGTGCCCTGCAGTCATAAAGATTTACCTCCTTCTTTTGAAGCTTTCAATTCCTGCTCATCCCCTCTCTGGGAGGGGAAAGGTTGAGCTTTGGCAAGGTTTACTCTCTGCTCAGCACCACACACCGATGCAGAGACAGAAGCCTGTGTTAAGTTTCCCTCAAATATTTAACTTACATTTTTCTGAGGAACTTACTTATAATGAATGCAAATGGAATTGCACCTCCAATGTAGATTACTTTTAAATCATCCCTCCAAAATCTCCCATCTACCACAGCATAAAAGGGCAGAGCAGAAATGTAGGATCCTGAGCCAAGTCTGTCTTAAGTATCTCAGTTTCATGTTTTTAAGAAGATTTATGAATGTAGAAGCAACCAAACTCTTCAGGGACCTTCTACTTATGCCTCTCAGGCACTAAAATGCTTTATCTTCATCTGGTCTTTCCTACTTACCTCGCTTAAGTCTGTGGCAGCAATAGAGGACTACATGGGGAAACAGCTAATTTTTTACATCAAAATCATCATCAGACAAGGAAGTCTTCACTCTTTCTCTGTGTAGTAGAGAAGCAATCTGTTCCCTTACCCACCACCCTGCCAGACAGTGCTTCTTTGTGCCTAATATACCACATATATTGAGTAGGACATTCTAATTTCAGCCTCAGCAGCAGAAAAGAAGTTCCTGTCCATAAAAAACCACATGCAATAACTTGCCAAACTCTTAGAGGGGAAACCAGCTAGACTGCAAGACGCAATAATGTTTCCCTCAAAATATATCTGATTACGTAACGGACCACTGTATTAAAAATTAAATAAGGCTTGAAATATGCAGCAATTTGCAGGCACTAGGGAGTGTGCTTAATAAAGAGAGTGCATTAGCTGTTTCTGCTTTTTGAAATCCAGTCTATAAATACTGTAACATCTTCCTATTTACTTCAGTGTGGGAGGACCAGACTTTGTGAACCTGCTTGTTAAAATCAGCACTGAGGCTAGTTTGACTGACTTTTTTTAGCTATGCCTTGATATTAATATTGGTCTAATCATCATCTGATGTGCCATTCATGTCCTTGGGGACACTGCTCCTTGTGCACACTCTAAATACAGCATGAATGTGGAACACAGTCCTTCCAGGAAAAGTAACAGGACCTGAGCAGGATCCTAACTTCTGTCAGGGGCCACAAAGCAATTCATGAGACTCAGTAGTGTTACACTATTTTGGCAGGGGTTATGCTAATGCCCGAGTTAACCCTCCAAGCATAGTTAACGCAAATCAGATATTTCTCAAATTAGGTGGAGCTACTTTCCAGTACAAGCTGGGAACACAAAGACACTTCAGAAAGATCCCACTCAGTGTCACCACCTACATCTGACAGTTCCCAAACATACTTAAAAATCAGGCCCTTAGGGGCACAGTTCTCACTGAAGGTCATACACTGACATTAGGTGAGATATAAATTCGCATGGTAGTGACTCAAAGGCAGCCCTCTATGCTTACTTTTTATGGAAAAAAATCACTCATTGTCAAGGTGAGAGGGGGACAGGGAGTCACTAGATAAATTATCAGAGGAGTGACCTTCAGGGTGAAGTTCCAGTCCCTCTCACAGTAGCTGTTAAGCACCTTACACAAAGGAGAACAACTTCACCAAGGAAGGATGAGAGCCCTTTGGTTGGCATCCAAGCCTGGAGTCTGGGATGCTTCCTGAGGTTGTGAACATTCACTTCCCTCCAGGAGCAGAAAGCTTTGACCTAAGGATAGGCTCTACCCACAAGGCCACCAGTTAAAAGGAGGTATTGCTGCAGGCAATGCCCTGCAGGGACTTCTGCCTGCAATGACGGTGGCAGATGCCCCACAGCAGCAGTCAGAAAGAGTATGAACTCAGCCAGATGGTTTGCACTAAATAGACACAGAGGATGGCCTGAGGATCAGAGAGGGACAGACAGTCTCATACTAGCTACTGTAGGACTGGGTCAAAAATTTTTAGGGTACTGTCATGTCATTCTGGAAGTGTGCTTCCACAGCATTGCTCTTCTCCAATCGTGCAGAAAGAAGTTGTCAGTCCGACACTTTTTAAGGGTACTTGGCCCTTTTGGTTTTGTAAAGCTGCATGGGAAGTGGTAGGTAAATGAATGTGTCTCAGAGAAGTTCAATGAAACGACTGTGCACTGGGTTTGTGCAGTTTCCTTCCTGTCACATTCAAAGACATCAGCAGCCCAGTCCAAGCACACACTGGGCTAGGTTAGCAAGCTCATCAGGCATGCTAGCCTTGCCTTCTGACTTCCTCCTGGATATAAAACCCATGGCCCTAACGAGAATTAATTAGGGCTGGGGGTGGAAAAAGGGGATCCGTCGTGTTTTTGTTTCTATTGTTTGTTTTCTGTAAACCCATGGAGGGGGAAAAAAATCATATTACTTCTCCATGAAATATAGTAAACGTAATAAAAAATGAACACATGGTAATTAGCTTCTCCATTAAGTATACCAAGCATAGACAATAGCAATCGTGCAATGCTGATTACAGACATTATCCTTGCCTGGGTTGTTTTTTTTTTTTTTTTTTTTCCCCACCATAGAATCAACACTGCTAAATAGAAACTTCAGTGTTCAATATTATAAGACACTAGCTGGCAGTTATACAAAGATGCCTTACACAATGTCATCTGGCTGCCTGCCTGATTCTCATATTACCTTCCTGTCTTGCCTTATACGCTAATACGCATGGCTGATTAGAAGAAAAATGCAGAAGCTGCTTCTTTCTCTTCTTGCTTTTTTCTCCAGCTTCATGCCTTGAGGGAAAAAAAAGGAATCACATTTGCTAATTTCACCAGCAGTGCTTAACCTGGGAACGGAACAATTCCCTTTCAATTCCACATTAGTTTATAATTCATACACAAACACTTTCTTGCACCAGACTAATTGGGCAGTCTTTGATTTCACTCTGAGAGAACTGTTGATTACTGTTGTTGTACAAAAGTCCTCTAGTAGCCTCAGTAAAAAGAGTCTCAGAGTTCAAAATAAACATTTTTGGGGGTTGTACAGTATCCAGGGCTTAGCTGTCTAGAAACAGGATTTGAGACCGAAAATCCCAGAAGCTCAAATGACTCTGGAAAACATCTAGGAACTCCTTAAGTGACTGCTTTCAGGTGAATTTGCTGATATCAGCAGATCCCTTGGGGAGTCACGGTACAGTTTCTGTGAATTTCTTCAGGAGGATAAGCTTTCTCACAAGAGGAATATTTTTCATAGGTCAAAAAAGTGTGGTTTCTGTAGTCCTGTTTACACATCTGTTTTACTCTTTGATTTCTTATGGTAAAGCTATATCAAGGCAGATTCTGCATGTTCAGGTTTCTCTGACAACCATTATTTTTTTTTTCCCCAGATATTTTAGTCACACTGAATTTGAACTCTGGTCAGGTGTCCAGGATTTTCAGATGTCTAGCAGCCATGTCAGAGCTACTTCTATGCATATGAAAATCTTCAGTCACTGAGCATACATTTAGAGCAGAATAATCAAGGCCTAGAATGCCTCAGACAGATGTCCAAGTACAAGTAATCCTCATAGAAAACATATCACAGATCCAATAGTTCCTGGTGATACTATGGGGGAAAATGTGGGGACTTAGTGTTAGGGATAGGAGTCTTTTGACTTTCTTAATTGATATAGACATGCATAGGTATAGATCAAAGTCTACAGGCTGAAATCCTACCTTGTAACTTAGCAAGTAGCTCTGGAAACAGACTGGCTTGTGAAGATGTGGATCCTTTAACAAGTGACCCAAGTGCACGTAGAGCAGCTGGCCCTGTGTTGGACAGGATCTCTTCTCTATGGATTGGACATTAAAAACTGCAACCAGTCAGCAGTAGAAAGTCTGAAAAGTATTTTTCCCTATTTATTGCATTGCCATAACAAATATGCCTAGAATCAGTCTAAGAATTTAAGGATGCACCTTCAAATTTATATATGTGTAGAACATATGGCCTTATATAAAAAATGATATACAAATCTATGTTGGTATACATTAAAATCTATGTGTGTTGCACAGATGGGAGGAACTTTAGGCCACCTACAAACCTTTTCCCTTTCTAGCTTGGTGACTGATACACATAAGCTTGTGCAAATGATACAATATACAGGCAAAGAAAAGAACTAGAAACTAAGCCCTTGGTAGGTGGAAAATCTCCTTGAAATACCTATTTCTTAAATAGGTATTAAAGTGAAATATGTGCTAATGAAGGCAAATTTTCTGTGTCCAGAAGGGAGGTCTAGAATTGCCAAGCACCACAACAGAGAGTTTCAGCTGCTCCTTTAGCCTGCATTTGATGGCACTGGCAAGTTGGGCTGGGATAGCTCTGCTCATCCGTGATGGTCCAGGGGTCCTGAGCAGGAATTGCTCAGATTTGACTTGACACAAGACATATGAACAACTGCAGTTAGACCCTCTAATCAAAGGTGTGGCAGCAGTTCACAGCCCAACAGTATCATACATCTCAAAAGAATATTTTCAGTATCAGGAAACCTTTGTCAAGTATTTATGATTAAAGATCAGCTAAGCAAGTCTGTTTTGGCAGAAACATCTTCCTTCGATAAGTTGCCTGCCAGTCAATGTGTATGCAGAGTGCAGTTTCACTGCTGTTGGTCTTCACACATTATGATTTGTGGCAAAAAAAAAAATAAAGCAAGTAAAACGCTGGATTTTAAAATGTATTTTAAACCATGTCTAAATTACACATCCTTTTTCTTAGCATACTTACACTTCAGAGGGTAACACAAAATTTTACATGGTCAGCAGCATCTGGACTTGTTTTGTTCCTGTGAGCCAAGCAATAGCAAGACCTCAAAAACCCCACCTGCCTCCTACTATTAGAAGACAAACAGCTCAGTGCTTAGATAAAGAGAGCTTTAAAGGATGCCAATCTGCTGTGTCTGTCACCAAGTGCTGGTTGTTTTCTTAAGAGATTGAAGGTAGGCTGGCAAAAGGAAAATTCATTATAAAAAATGAGGTTCACACTATGGTTATGAAATGTCTTTTTACTAACCTCCTCTCACTTCCTTCAGCAGCTCCACTTATTGCAACGACTGCAGCACTGATGACAAGTTCAGTCTGGTCCTCCATGTAGGTAATTTTCAGAATTTGGAAAGTATATACTAAATACAAAGCTGCTTAACTGAATGACCTCTTAACCCAGCAAGTGAAGAGCTAGTGGTGTAATCTAAAAATGCTTCAGGCCTCAAACCCAGCCCCACTGCACCAGAGAAGAGGATCAAACAACCAGCTTTGATTGTGCCGTATGAATGTTTCAGGGTATTCCTGCAAAGGAAACACCTGGTGCTAAAGAGTTCTTCAATGCAGGGAAAAAAAAAGTCTTGTCCTGTGGTGAAAAGATAAAGTGACAATATCCTTTTTTTTTTTCCCACCATAAAAATATTAGAAACTACTAAAGAAGTTGTTGCCATTACTGAAATTTGGTGGGATGAATCCCATTACTGGAATGCAGCTTATCTATGGCTACAAGCTGTTCAGAAGTGACAGGCGAGGAAGGAGAGGCAGGGACATTGCCTTCTATGGCAAGAAATGGATAGAGTGTGAAGAGCTGTCCCTGAAGAGTAGCCATGACCATGTCAAAAAATTATGGGTAAAAATTAGAGACAAGGCAACAAAGGGAACCTTGTGATTGGTCTCTACTATAGGGTGCCCAATCAAGGAGAGCCTATTGACAAAGTCTTCTTACTCCAGCTACAGGAGGCTCTGCACCTGCAGGCTCTCATCGTGCTGGGCAATTTCAATCACCCTGACATCTGCTGGAAAAGTATCATGGTGAGCTGTAGGCAATCCAGGAGACTCCTGGAACATACAGAAGATAATTTCTTACGCCAGATAGTAGACATCCCTACCAGAGAGGATTCAATGCTGGACCTGATGGTCACCAACACAAGTGAGCTAATTGGTGATGTCAAGACTGGAAGCAGCCTGGGCTGCAGTGATCACGCAATGTTGGAGGGATGGGGCAAGCAAGGAGTAAAGTCAAGAGCCTGAATTTTTGGAAACAAAAATTCCAGATCTTTGAGGAGTTAGTCAATAAAACCCCTCGTGAAACAAGGGAGAAGGGACAAGGGAGCAGAACAGAGCTGGCCGATCTTTAAGGATACTTTCCATTGAGTGTAAGAGCTCTCTACCCCTAGGTGTAAGAAATAGGGCAAGGAGGGCAAGAGACCAGCATGGCTGAGTCGGGACCTGCAGGTGAAACTGAAGGGCAAGAAGGAACTGCACAGGCACTGGAGGCAGGGACTGGTGTCCTAGGGAGAGTATAGTGATGCTGCCTGGTTCTGTGGGGTAGGGCTCAGGAAGGCCAAGGCGTGGCTGGATTTGAACTTTGGCGAGGGATGTAAAGAATAATAAGAAGGGCTTCTATAGGTATGTCAGCCAGAAAAGAAAGGTCAAAGAAAATGTACCCTCCCTGAGAAGCAAGACTGGCAAGCTGATAACAACAGACGAGGAGAAGGCTGAGGTACTCAACAAATTTTTTGCTTCAGTCTTCACTGGCAACCTCTCTTCCCACACCTTCCAAATTGATGGACCATAAGAAGGGGACCAGAGGGGTAAAGTCCCTCTTTAATCAGGATCATGACCACCTGAGGAACCTGAACATACATAAGTCTGTGGGATCTGATGAGATGCATCCCAGATTCCTGAGGGAGTTTGCTGATGAAGCTGCCAAGCTACTCTCCATGGCATTTGGAAAGTCTTAGCAGTCAGGTGGGGTCCATGGTGTTTGGAAAATGAGAAACGTTGCATCTGTTTTTAAAAAGGATAGAAAGGAGGAGCCTGGGAACTACTGACCTGTCAGCTTCACCTCAGTACCTGGAAATATCATGGAACAGATCTTCCTAGAGGCTATGTGAAGGCACATGGAGAACAAGAAGGTGATTCAAGACAGCCAGTATGGCTTCAGCAAGGGCAAGTGTCCTGCCTGACCAACCTAGTTGCCTTCTATGATGGAGTGACTGCATTAGTGGACTTCTGTAAAGTCTTTGACCCAATCCTCTACAACATCCTTCTCTCTGAATTGGAGAGATAAGGATTTGATTGGTGGACTGTTCTGTGGATAAAGAATTGGTTGGATGATCATATTCAGAGGGTAGTGGTCAACAGCTTGATGTCCAGATGGAGATTGGTGACAAGTGGTGTCCCTCAAGTGTCTGTACTGGGACCAGTGCCGTTTAATATCTTCATCAATGACATAGACAGCAGGATGGAGTGCACCTTCAGCGAGTTGGCACATGACAGTACGCTGAGTGGTGTGGTTGACATGCCTGATGGACAAGATGCCATCAAGAGGACAAGGTGGAGAAGTGGGCCTGTGTAAAACTCATGAGGTTCAACAAGGTCAAATGCAAGGTCCTGCACCTGGGTTGGGCCAATCCTCAGTATCAAGACAGGCTAGGGGATGAGTGGATGGAGAACAGCCCTTTGGAGAATGACTTGGGGGTACTGGATGACAAAAAGTTGGACATGAGCCAGCAATGTGTTCTTGCTTCGCAGAAGGCCAACCATATCCTAAGCTGCACCAAAAGAAGCATAGCCAGCAGGTCAAGGAAGGTGATTCTGAACCTATATTCCACTCTGGTGAGACTCTTAAACCTCCCCTGGTGCAATGTGAGGCCATTTCCTCTTGTCCCGTTGCTTGTTACTTGAGAAAAGAGACCAGCACTCACCTCTGTAAAACCTTCTTTCAGGCAGTTGTAGAGAGTGATAAGGACTCCCCTGAGCCTCTTCTTCTCCAGGCTAAACAACCCCAGTTCCCTCAGCTGTTCCTCATAAGACTCATGCTCTAGACCCTTCACCAGCTTCGTTACACTCCTCTGGACCTGCTCCAGCACCTCAATGCCTTTCTTGTATTGCAGTACTCAACACTGAACACAGTATTCGAGGTACAGCCTCCCCAGAGCTGAGTCCAGGGGATGATGCCTTCCCTGCTCCTGCTGGCTACACCGTGATCCTTCCTGTTCAGAAAGGCTGGATTCTCTCGGATTCAGAATAAATATATAAATATGCATAAGCAAAGCATGAATAAATAACACACAATATGCACAGAGGCTGTGATCAGAACAGCATTTCTGTCCACTGGGCCCTAAGCACAGGTCAGAACTGTTTCCATAGAAGACATTGCACTGCATTGCTCCTGGCTTTTCCAACACCACCACTGCTCACATCTTCTTGCATGCAGGCACATACAGGGCTAGAGAATAAAATATCCCTCATACATCACCAACCCTTCCAAAAATACTTTAAATAAATGTATTTTGAAGGTCAGCTGTCACATCTCTCAAGTTCTACATGCAGCTGAGTTCATGGTACCCTGTCCAACATCCAGCTTGACACTGCTGAATAAGCAGAGTTACTCTTCCAGCTATGTACATGACTTACTGCGATTTAGATGTCTTGTAGGTGCTTGCTTTAAAGTCTTAGGTTTTGCTTCTTTCAATTTAACAAGAAAAAAAAAAAAAGATAAGAAGAAAAGGAAATGAAAGTTTCTCCTAACTAGATCTTTCTGTGACCTCAAATGATTTTTGATTGTGCTTTCCTGTGCAAATGGTTACATTTTTGCATTAGCATATACTTAGAGCAAATTTCTTCAAAAGCATTTTAACTGTGCATCAGTATTCACCTCTGTAATGCAAGCTTCCTGCTTTTGAAGCTTCCTGCAGTCTTTTCATGGTGTAGTATTCCTGCTCTTGTACATCTTACAGTAATCTTATTAAATGATTTACACCTCTGATTTCTTAAGTCAACACATGGTCTAATACAACATTGAATTACATATGACCTGCTCTGTTCCCTCAAAACCACACTTTGACATAGAGATATGTGCATTTTACAGTAGATATCTTTTACTTTAAAATGTGGTCACAAAAAGACAAAGGTTGCCAGTATTACCTATCCTATCTGCAGAGCAGCTGGTGAATGCATGAATACCCAGATTGTCACAGCCATTTTTCTTCTCCCTATTTTCGAGCTAAAATAACATTATAGCTTATAAACTGCAACCAAATAAGGCAACAAATTCAGATAATGCTCAGGGTGGATGCCAGATAGGTTATCTTGGTGCAAATGAAGCACTGTCATTTAGGATCTGTAACAAAATCTGGCGTTTTGCCAGTTTGCCAGCCATTAAGGGTAATTTAAGCCACGATTGAGATTTTTTTGTTTGTTTTAAAGAAATAAAACGCTAATTTGAATTGTTGAGCTTAAATTATTAAAAGACACTTGTCTTTGTTAAAAAAGGTATTTTTGTGCCAAGCTGGCATGGGCACTTTGCCCTGACAGACTGTTTTCATACTGTGTAGTGGATTCTTTTGGACAGAGTTTAGCACAAGGCTCTAACATATCAAGCCAGAGACAAAAAAAAAAAGCAGTGAGGTAATGCCATGGGATAACGCTGAAATATTAGTGAGTAGGAAAGCTAAGTTCTGGCAGTCTCCATGCATTGGGCTGGGTTTTTCTGAACACCTGGGCGGAGTGAAGGGCTCACCAGTGCCAGCAGGCAAAGCATCACCCTTTCTTTCCCCTGCCACACAGTTCTCACCCTCCTGACACTGCAAAGCAAAGCACCAGGAGCTGTTTTTGCACCTGTCCTTTAAAGAGTTTTTGTCCTCTGCCCTGTGCTTTGGGTTGGTGGAGCAGAGGCTGTCCCAGCACTGAGCACTGCTGCCTGACTCTTCCTCACCCTAGACCCAGGTTTAGGTTACACCAGCAAAAGAAGCAACCCCTACATGGGCAGAGACAGAAACCACCCTGGTTTTGTCACTTTTCCTCCCTGTCCCAGCACATTCTGAATGTGGAGAATTGATGGGAGAAGGGACATATGGACAGTAATTCTAGCTCTGTGCCAGGCAGGAACTTTTTCTCTCCCAGATAAATGGAGTAAACACAGCATTTGTAACAGGAAGATGCAGTGCTACAGCCCATAGCAATAAAAGAGGCTTCACTGTATGAAAAGATCAAGTTTTACATCTGTATCATCTAAATCAGGTTGGTTTAAATGCTAATGCTTTCAGTTCTGCAATGCATTTTCCCCTTAGTTTAATATTGCCTTGGCAGTGTGACCTTCAGCTTTTTTTCACAAAACTCCTTTTGCCAGTCTTTTGGTGAGAGAAAATTAAGAATAAAGCTCCTGTGTAGCAGGAAACATGGTATGAATAAGCTTGTTCAGAACATAGTATTGAATTTTGCCCAATTTGCATGAATTTCTCAGTGTATTTTCTATACAGGCCCAGAGCTTTGTGTGTATTTTAACTACATCTCAGTATATAAAGTGTTGGCTCCCATTATTAATGTTGTCAGTGCCATGTAGTCAATGGTAGGTAACACAAGACTGAAGGAAATTTACCTCAATTTTAGTTTTTCTAATTTATATATAACTCATTTGCTTCCTTGCTCTTTCATGAAAGGTCTTCCTTTACCAGAAGGGCTGATAAATCTTAGGGATTGAAAAAATGAAAGAAAGAAACTATCAAAAATATGTTAAATTATTCATTTGAGTAATAGGTTTTATTTTATTTAATCAACTTTCCCTCTCTGATAGCTTATTTATGAGAATTTTTTTTTTCATAATTGAGTAACACCAAAGCAAGGCATGGTGAATTGCACAATTGATTTTATTTTGTTGTGCCATTTCTTACGCTTTATCCAACTAACCGGCTCAGATTCTCTCCTTGGGTTTTTATTTTTATGTTTTGTTTTTTTATATTTGTGCCTTTGGGTTGAGGTGTTACATTTACGCTGTGACCACACAGCACCAAAGACATCAGGGTACTGACCTAGTGGGCATGCCTTGTAATTTAAATGCATTATTGCAGCACTTTTCGTGGTTATCGTTTTTATTAAGGAACAAATGCTCTTTAGCAATTGTATTCATTTGATAGATTTTTTTTTTCGGTCACTGTATAATATATTCGTGAGTAATGATTTTCATAACCCTGGTCACCACTCCACTGAGTCATTAACAGACATTTTTCCTTTAAGAGTATAGTTTGGTAAGCTACCAACTGTAAATACATGAACTAGAGGAAATGTAGTCAAGAGAACAGAAGCTCCTGTATGGCAGCTCTAGGTATACCTTTGAAAGTGAATTTGCAGTTGGACTAGATAATCCATGCAGTTTGCTGTAGCCCCAGGCCCAGTGTTTCATCTAAATCATGGTGCTTACTCAGCATTTGCAATAAAGCAGGAGTTCATCTGGGATTTCAGCAGAAATGTGCCAAGGAGCTTGCTGAACCAGGAGGTGTCAAAAAGGATTCAGGCTGAAGCAAATGAAAGTTTGTCATTTTAGCCTTTAATGTGGCAAGGGAGTAAAACACACGTCAGGATAGGTGTCCTGTAAAGATTTATTGGAGGATGGCTAATTACAGACTAACCGAGTGAGGGAGTGGGATGCTAACTTGAACTATGGCTTTGTTAAAAGCAAAGCTGGCAAAAGGCAACCAACACTATTATTCTTAGTCATCACTACCATGACTATTTAGTCACCATGAACAGCTCTAGGGAAAAGTGAGCTTGTGAGTGAAGAACTGGTCAGGGATTGAGTCTGGGATCAGTTCCCGGCTTAGAACCATTCCCACACATTTTAGCACTGGATCCCAGAGTCAAGAGCTCATCTCCTCCCTCTCTACTCCCCCTCCTCAGGAAGCTGCAGAGAGCAATGAGGTCAACTCCCAGTCTCCTTTTCTCCAAACCAGAGAAGACCAAAGTCCTTAGCTGCTCCCCAAAAGACATTCCTTCCATACCTTTCACCAGCTTTTTTGGTCTTTTCTGGATGCATTCCAGTACCTGAACATTATTCTTAATTTGTGGAGCCCAGAACTGCTCATGTTACTCCAGGTGAGGCCGCACCAGCACTGCCTACAGTGGAGTAATCACCTCTCCTGACCAGCTGTTTAGGCTGTGTTTCATGTGCCCAGTTTGCCCTCTTGGCTGCCAGGGCACATGGCTGATTTGTGTTGACCAGCACCCACCCCCAGTCCCTTTCTGCAGGGCTGCTTTCCAGCCACTCCTCTCCCAGTTTATACTTCTGCCTGGTGATACTGCATCCCAGGTGGAGAATCTGCCATTTGATTTTGTTAAATGTCATCCTGTGAATCATTGCCCAATGCTCAAATCTATCTAGATCCCTCTGCAAAGCCTCCTGTCCCTCAAGAGAGTCAACAGCAACTCTCAGTTTGGTATCATCAGCAATTTCACTGATGGTGCATTCAGCTCCTGCATCCAGATCATTGATATATTGAAGAGAATTGAACCCTGAGGAACTCTGCTGGTAACCAAATGTTGCTATCCAAATGTTACCCCATTCACTAAAACACTTTGAGCTGTGTCTTTCAGTTAGCTCTTCACCCAGTGCACCAGGAACCTGGTCATCACACAGTGGAACACATTGTCCAGAAGGATGCTGTGAGGGACAGTAACAGAAGCTTTCCTAAAATCCAGAAAAACTACATCAATCACCTTCCCTTCATCCACCAGGCAGGGGATCTTGTCATAGAAGGATATCAAGTTAGTTAAACAGGACTTTCCCTTTGTGAACCCATACTGCCTGTCCCTAGTGATTGCATTATTCTTTAAATGCCTTTCAATTGTACCCAGTATGATCTTCATCGTTTTTCCAGGAACTGAAGTTAGACTAACAGGTCTGTAGTTCCCTGGGTCATCCCTCACACCCTTTTTCTAAGCTGGTGTAACATTGGCTAGCTTGCAGTCAGCAGAGACCTCCCCAGACTGCTAACACCTTTGGTGGGCAGATAATTGAGAAGGGTCCTGCCCATAAGATCCACTAGCTCTTTCAGTACTCTGAGGCAAATCCCATCTGGTCCAATGGGCTTGTGAACATTCAACTGATATAGCTGGTTCCTTATAATTTCAGTGTCCACAAATGGAAAGTGACTGTTCCCACACTCCTTGTTCTCCAATTCAGGGGATTGGGCTGCCTGAGGTCTACCACTATTATTAAAGACTGAGGCAAAACAGTATTGAATGCCTCTGCTTTTTCTTCATCCTGATTTTTCAGATGACCACCTTCAACAAGTAGTGGTCCAATATTTTCTTTAGACCTCCTCTTGCTATTAACACACTTTACAAAGCCCTTCTTGCTGTCAGCCATAACACTGACCAGTTGCAACTGCAATTGAGCTCTGGCTTTTTGTGTCTTCTCCCTGCATATATGAACCACAGCTCTGCAATCTTCCTGCAAAGCCTGACCTTGCTTCCAAAGATTGCACTATTTCTTTTTTGTCTTGAGCTCCATGAGGAGTTCCCTGTTCAGCCAATCTGGTCTTCTGCCCCACTTGCTTGACTTATGACACAATGGGATTGCCTGCTCCTGTGCTTAAAGGCAGTTCTTAAAAACTGACCAGCTCTTGTCCTGAGCCCCCAAAAGCACATTCCATGGTTACTCTACACAAGAAAATAGCGGCTGCAGGTGGATGTCTGGATGTCCCTGAATTAGGTAGAGAGGTGCAAAGCCTTCTAGGCCAGGTGGTCTGAATCCAAGTTGTTGAAAAGAAGAGCTATGAGCCCTTGGACAGAGACAAAACTCCTCCTTCCTCTTCTCTTGGATTCCTTCTGCTGGGGTAGGACTCAGACCTGCAAATGCCAATCGTGTCCCTGTTGTAAGTGGAAAAGCTGCTGAGGCTCTTGTCTCCAGCTACCAACTTGCCCCCTGCAAAGACAAGCGAGGGGGTTGGAGAGGCCACACCAGGGCCCATGTCCCTCTGCTCCCCTGAGGTTTCCCTGTCTCAGGAGAGGGCCCTGCACACTGTGCTGCAGCACTCCACTCTGGATCATGCCTCCCAGGAAGGTGGCCTGTACTGTATGAGAGCATGCCAAAGCCTCTTATTGGGGAAGGAAGCAGAGCATCTAGAGCTCCACTCCACACTTGTGGTGCATGTTCACTGTCCAGAAGACTCACCACTTAGAGACCATGATGTCCACCTTCCCAGGGGTCACCCCGAGGCCATGCTGTTAACCCCCAGGGGTTGATTTGCTCCAAGTTCCACTGGTGCAACCCCATGATCAAGCACAGCCACCTAGAGCAAACTGCCCAGGGCCACGTCCAGATGGCTTTCAAAGGCTGGAGGCTCTACAACCTCGCTGGGATACCTGTGTGAGTGTTTAGAGTAGACGAGACTATACTAGAGTGCTTAGAATAGACTAGGCCAGAGTATTTTCTGTTGGAATGGAGCCACAATGATCATCTAGTCCAACTATCTGATCTCTTCAGGGTTGACTAAAACTGAAAGCGGCTTTGCTTTAAGGGCATTGTCCAAAAGCCTCTTAAACACTGACAGGCTTGGAACATTGACCAGTTCTCTAGGAAACCTGTTCCAGTGTTTGGCCACCCTCTTGGTAAAGAAAGGCTTCATAATGTCCAGTCTAAAGCTCCTCTGACACAGATTTGAACCATTCCCACACATCTTATCACCAGATCTCAGAGTCAAGAGCTCAGCTCCTCCCTCTCCATTTCTCCTCCTCAGGAAGCTGTAGAGAGCAATGAGGTCACCCCTTAGCCCCCTTTTCTCCAAACTAAATAATAACAACCGCCATAAAGTATTTTCTCAAGTCTTTCATTGTTTTGAAGTGTTAAGAAAAACTTAAGTTTTAAGAAAAGCCAAGATCAGCCTTTCCCTGTGAATTATGGAGTTTTCTGCCAAATATGGCAACTGAAAAAAGAATCTGAGATGTCGGATAATACAGACCCAATCTTCCGATTCATGGCAGGTAGCAATGAAATATTTAAAATGTAATTAAATAAGTCAGTTTGAACCAACCATCTTTGCTTTTAATTCCCTAAATTGGAATCAGGATCAATCATATCACATACTATCCTTCTAGTATAATATATACTTCCATCTTCTCATCTCTCAGTCTTCTCAATCACTGTGCACCTTTGTCTCCCAGTAGAATATAACAAAACTTTCTATAAAATTCATTAAATGGGGGTTAAGGGATTTTGACTTATTTATGCTTACCCCCTGGGTTCACCACAAGAACTGTGAAAATAAAATTGTCAGTGATATAACTGCAAACCAGAGTGAAAGCACCTGAAATCTCAGGAGAAAGATTTTTCTTCCAAAATTTTCAGCCTAGCTTGCCAGAACTGGGAACTTCAGTTGATTCAAATAATACTGTAGGAAACAGCAGTGTTGGGGGCATAACTGTTCTGTTCTCCCTGTTCCTTAGTCCTCAGAAATGAAGTGTGAACATCTCCTAGTGAATTAATGAAGTTTCTTCTGTTCACAAAAAAACTCTAAACATAAAGAAACTGAACGCTAGACTTCAGCATTTTATTATTATTATTTACAGACATAAACAGCCTCTCCTTTCCTCAGAGGCAATATTCTAGGGCTTCGGGTTATTATTTATGACCATTCCTATAATTTTGTGTGGAAGTCATCAGAATTGTTGGCAAACTTACAGAACTCTTGGTTTCACACCTTGTGATAAATAAATGCTCTTTGTCTGTAGACCAATGAAACTTGCTCTGTACACTTTAGCTGCTGAAGTTTAAACAAACACTCTTTGTAGCATGTTGCAAGCACTTTTACCTGCAGCATAATAATATTTCCTTTGACTAAAGTTTGGCCATTGATTAATAGGAAAAAAAGTGTGACAGACTTTCAAGGAAAGATTGGATATTGAATAGATCTCAGATTTTGCAAAGGACTCAAATTTTTCTTCCTTTATAAGGAATAGTTCCCTGATGAAATACATAATTTATTTTCTTTTTAAATAAATGTTATTTCACCCACTGTGGTGTGTGTCTTTACATAAATACAGGTTTGTTTAACTTTTACTAATTCTGCTAAATCAAATATCCTTGCAAGCTCGCCACAAGTCTTTCCTATTAATCAGTCATTTCATCATTCCAGAGACATTCCTCTTTTCACCTGATCATCCTCCCCCCACCCTCCCTTTTTCCTACCAAATCTGCATGTGCATTTGAGATTGGCTGTCTCAGTAATGCCTCATGGCCTTCTGAAACACAGCCTTTGTTTGCCAAGAAGTCTTAAACCAATTCACAAGGAAGCAGGCACTATGCTATGGGTATTATACTGACCTACTGGCAGCAACAGAAGGTACTAATTTTTCATCTTTTTGAATAGCTGGCCTTTATTTAACTGCTGAAAGAGAGGCTGGTGTTTCTTGCTGTTTCTACAAAAGGTTCCTCTGAGGAGTCCAGGGAAATTCATTTCTTGGTTGAATTGCACACATCTCTTTTATACTTTTTTTGCAGCAGGCTAACAGACACATATTTCAGTACCACATGCACATGAATTCTCTAAAAATCTTCTACACATTCATTAAATTTTAAGCCAGAAAGGACCACTAGTTTGTCTAGTCTTTATAGCACAGGCCAATTATACATCACTCTTACATGGAACCTAAAGACTTGTTTCTGACAAAAGCATGGTTTCTACAAAGGTATCAAATCTTGATAAGCATACTAAGCAATGGAAAAAAAAAAAAATCCACTGCTCTTGTGTATAATCTGCTGCAACGGAAATCACTACTAAAAATCTGTCCTGTATTTTTCAATTAATTTGCCAGCTTTCTGCTTCCAGACATCGATTTCAGGGGAGATCTTTAGAAAACCGTATTTTTTTTCTTTATTAAGATGTTTATACACTGTCACCAAGTCTTGTGTCTGATAAACGGACTGAGCTTGGTGAGCTTTTCTTTGTAAAGCGTGTCCTCCAGGTCTTTAATATTTTTTGTGTCTATCATTGCCTCCAGTTTCTCAACAACTTTTTTAAAATTAAGGTGCCAGAACAAGCAGTGTTATTCTAGCATTAATCTTATTCTAGCATGTAGAAGGTAAAATAATTTCCTCATTTCTCATGATGATCACCAGTGTATACAACCCCAGGTGGCACTTCTTGGCATATTGTGAAAGCAGTTTTAGAATCAGGACTTTATAACCCTTAAAGCTATAGAAGAATCCCATTCAGTGACATTTTCCTCTACACATGTATTCCCTGAGATCTATTATTTAGTCAGTGCTTAATCCCATTTAATTTTTTTAATAAGGGTGCAGTGCTAAGTCAAATGTTTTAAAGAAGTCTAGCGATCTATCTTGGTAAACCAAACATAAATTAAAATGTTTTTAAAAAATCAGGCTTATTTCACAAGATCTCTTTGCCATAAAATCATACTTTCATGATTACTTATTTCATCCTTTATCTTTTATTTCTTTTCAGATTAAATCTTTCATCAGATTTTCTTCTGTTCCACCTTGTATTGATGGCAGATTAGTCATTCTCTATGTAATCTATTTTATCCCTATTGCTTTCTGAGTATTATCAAAAATCTAGTATTCTTCCAGCCATCTCTCTTTTCCCCGGATTTCCATGATACATTTGTAGCCACCTCTTTTGGAGAGCTAGGACAAGTTCTCCTATTTTTTAAACATTTACCTTTAGTAGACACTACCATCTTTCTTAGTCACTAATGGGCTGGAGAGCCATTCCTAGCACTAGTGCAATGAAGTACTTCTTGTTCCTTCTTTCCAAATTCTCCAGAGCCTGTTTCCCTTTAGTCGTCAGAAAAACCGTCAAATACTTTATAGGCCATCTGTACATTTTGTAAACATATTCTTCCTACGGTTCTTTTTGTTGCTGCTGTTATTGGACAAATACACACAGTTTGGTGGTTCAGTCTGCTGCCAGTATGGGTTGCAAGGGTCTTATGTTCCTGTTTATTAACAAAGCTTACTAACAAAAACCATTTTTTATCATACATTGACTTTCTTGATTTGGAAAAGAAGAATCATACACCATGTGACCTGAACTATAAACTCAGTCTCCTGTTTCCCACATCCCTCTGAGATTTCTGTTTCTCAGCCAGATGCCCTTGGACTCACTCAAGGGTTCCAAATTATTGGGATGGTTATACAAGTGTATGCACCGCAGGTGTAATACTGTCAGATTTGCTACAGGTGCAACCATCCAGAGTGTTTCTGAGCAGGGACCTGAACCATATAAGACAAGACATGAGATTTTATCTTGGTTTGCATTGGCAAAAGAGAGTCTGAAATGAAATTTAATAATAGTCATTTATATAATTAATTATTATTTATTCATCAGGTCCTCCCAGTGTTGTGTCCTACGGTTCTGCATAAAACCCACATTTTTTGAAAGTTACAACAGCCTACACCAATCTCTGAAGAAATAGCCAATCGCAAAGCAAAGACCAGATTTTGTCACTTTATTTTTCAGATGACATAAAAAATGTTTGGGCAGAAGATAATTTCTGAGCAAAACTATCAAGAAAAAGCACACAAAAACCTGTCTGAGTGGCTATGTAATGCAAATGAGGCTTCCTCTGGGGAGGGAATCAGGAGGGCTTTTCATATTTTTTACTTTTGTTTGCTTGGCTATTTTTCTTGTTCAACAAAAAATATTTTTCCTCTTATTTGACTAATCATGATTATTGCAGTACCCCCTGTGACAGCTGTAACCATTATTTAAAAACAAAGTAGACACAAGGTAGAAATAATGTGAAACTGCTGTTGCAAGTAAAAGGGAAGAGAAAGGAGACTTCCTTTAGATGAGATGAGTGAAATAGGCAAATGAGTGTTTATTGTTTAGACAGGTAGTACACTTCATGCATATTAGAAGTGATCTTTCTTCTTCCAGAGTGATACCTTTTCTCATGGTGTCCATCAAGTCTCTTATACTGAACCAACTAAATTGTGGGGACATCCAAAAGCCAATATCAATAAAAAATAGCTAAAGCAAAATAAAATGGGTTTGCAAGCAAAGAGAAGAAAGCACTCAGGTTTGAAACACATTTCTCTCTTGCTAAACTGAGCATAAAACTCTAAAGAGCAAAGGGAAGTGAACATGTAAATTCTCCCTGTGAGCTATAAAACAAAACTAGATTGTCACAGAGTTGTTTATCATTACTGTGGAAAGAGAAAAGAAAGAAGAAACTTGGAGAAAAAATTACAAGCAGATTTTACCATTTTGTAATGTATCTACTATTCCGAATCATACTTGACCAGTTTTCTACTGTAGCATTTGGTCCCTATCTCACTTTGGAGTTGTTAGCTGCAAGTATCAGAGATTTGAGGACTTTTGAAGAGAAACAGCCCCTAGGTTGTGAATAAGAGGAACAGAGTCTTTAAAATTAAAACCACTCTTAAAAATACCACTCTGATATGAACACTTACAGTTTGGAACATCATCATTTTATAGCATTTATCCTCCATACTTATCTTCTCTGATATCTTCAATAGATTCAATATATCCTGCTGCAGTGGTCAAAACGGCCCTGTTTTCACCAGCAGTATAAACAGCAATTGGTCCAGCACTTTCTGCAGACATGAAACAGGACAGATAGAAGCATATTGGGAGTTTTTCTTTCCATGAAAATAATAGCAGATCTTCATACTGGTACACCTGAAATCCTGTTTTCACCACTGCTGGTGTGCAAAAGTCAGTATGAGGTCTTCACCTCACTAACCTCCTGTTTGATGACTGCAGAAGAGCAAAGGCTTTGTGGTATCTCTTGTATGACTGAAGCTCATTTGCAAAGCAGAGTCCAGTGAGAAAACATAGCACCACTTTTTATCTCAAAATAATTATTGCATGACAAGTTACAAGGTGGTGTGTTGACGTTGTGTCACAGCTCCAAGTAAATCTGAGATGGTTTTGGTATCTTTTTTCTTCTGCCCATAATAAGACCCTGGCTGTTACTGCTACTTTTCATAAAGCACCATATTTCCAAGATGTAGATGTCCTTATATGTCAAACATTTTCATAGAATCGTAGAATGGGTTGGGTTGGAAGGGACCTTAAAGGTCATTTAGTCCCAACCCCCCTGCCATGGGCAGAGACACCTCCCACTAGACCAGGTTGCACAAGGCTCCACTCAGCCTGGTCTTGAACACATTCAGGTTGTATGTTTTAGTTGTCATTCCTTCAGAATGCAGTTAGATCATAATGGGTTTTTAATTTAATGGCAATGACCTTAATTTGATCAGATCATCGACTAGAAAATTAAGGTACCACAAAATAAACATGTTAACACAGTGGGAAGAATCCTGCTTGCAGAGTGCATCCAGCATTCCTTTGTTCTTGGATTCACTCTCCAACTTGTCTTCATATCACCCTTGCTTCCAGTTGACAAGGCTGTGGAGCACTAAAAAGCAAGTTGAATATTCATTAACTGTCCCAAGCAACAAAGATCTTAGGTCTCTGTAGATGATATTCTGTTAGGGGAAAACATAAGTGAAGGCTAAAAAACCCACCAAGTTGTAATTCAACTCAATAGTGGATGGCTTACAAATTTGCCCTACACGCTGACGTTTATTTTGGCCGTCAAGGCTTTTTCAGCCAGTTAAGTGGTTCAGCTGTTGTAGATTTTAAGAAGGTATTTTACTGTTCATTTAGCTGACATCTACCATGTTGATGAGGTCAGGGGGTCTCAGGCAGCACCTGTGTAAAGGCTGCAACTTTCAAGTTCCTTCTAGCCATAACAAATAGTTTAGAGGGACATCTACCTCTTTAAAGACTTCAAATGGAGGAAGTCCATTTACCATAGACCAGCCTAAGGTGTTTAAATATGTAAAGAAAATACTACACTGCACACACTTTCTTCCCTGTAGAGACTGAGAAGAAGAATGAACCACAGGAAATGTATATAATTTTATTTGCTTAATGTGAAAGCAAGTCTGCTGGGCACTGAGTGGTCTTCTGAACAGAGACAGAGCAAGCTCCAACAGAAAACCTGAGAAGTGAAATGCATTAGTGCTCACACAGCAACATCCTCTCGGGGCTAAGTTCTCTGCTACTTGTGTGCATCTGCCAGATTTACCTTGGGTACCTTATGGATGGTGAGACCTTGTGTTGTGTTGGAGGTACTCTGAGAACAGCATGAGATCCAACAGCAATGTGGAATTAAAAGATACCATCATTGTCAAAGGATTCTATCTTCCTGATAACTTCTGACTTGTCCAATATGCACAATTTTTGTTTCTTTCTTCTCCTGAGACAATGTATGTTGACATTCAGTGCTCAGTCATTCCTCTCTCAATAGGCAGCATAATTATCAGTCTTTTCCTCCCCAATGTACATGGTTGTCTCATGTATTTGAAAGTTGTTCAACAGTTCAGACATAAATGGGTGGAATATTGAACGCTGCAGCACAAAACACGAAAGTTGCTGATATATTTTCCACTTTTCACCCATTCCCCCCTGCCTTCCTAAATCTTACATTCAGAAACTTGCAGGTAGCAGAATTTAATTACTGAAACACATCAATCACTGGTTTTGGGTCCATTGTGAAAAACAAATTAGATTTCCTTGCGTGTTAGAAAGGCCTTTCCTTTGTTTTGCAATAGAAATGACATAGCACAGGCATGAAAAGCACAGACAGAAAAAAAAGACAAAAGAAGAGAATTGGACAGTGAACATAAGGGGCATATTTATACTGATGGACACAAGAACACATTTAGAATCTGAACTTTATGGGTCTGATACATAAAGGCACATTAGCTAGCACGTATGACAATAGGAGTTAAATGCAGTCTAGCAACTGCATTAATGTTAAAAAATAAAAGAATCATCGAATCGTTTATGTTGGAAAAGACGTTCAAGATCTTCAAGTCCAACCATCAACCCAGCACTGCCAAGTCCATCAGACTTGAAGAATCCTCCCTTTGCTAGGGCATTGTTACATAATGCATATAAGAATATCCAAACGGGTAAGAACCAAGGCTGACAGGAGACAGGGTTACACACTATGTCAGGGTTATGCCAGGTTACAACTGACATAAGGGGTAAACTAGGGAGGACTAAGCAAAAGGCAAGAATAGACTATACCACTCCATGACACTTACCCAGCCACCACCTACTTCCAGCTCAGGGACTTCCTGGGTTAAGTCTGGTTTCTGTGTAGCTGATATTCCCAAATGTATTTCTCTTCCATTAAACTAGCCAGTCTTTCCTTGGTCCCCTCTAAACGTTTAGTATTCACTGCAGCCTTTGGAGGGCAGTATCACTGACATACTACCTGCTGCATGAAGAATAACATACTTCTGTTTGTTTGGAAGCTCGTTCCTACTATCTTACTTTGATGATTCCTAGTACTTATAGTGGAAGAGACAGTGAACCATCAACACCCATCCATCCTCTCCACTTTGCTCCTGATTTTATAGCCCGCTAGCATGTCCCTTGTAATTTGTCTCTTTTCCAGAAAGAAGAATCATGGCTTGCTTAGTTATTCCTCGCACAGCACACATCCTATATATTGATAGCACTTGACAATCAAGGACAATTGAACCTTTTTCCAGTTCTGATATATTCTTTCTGAGATGAAAAGAACAGAACAGTACAAAGACAGAGATGCGTCATGTATTCCTATAAAGGCATAATGATGAACTCTGTTTTGTTCTGTATAGCTTTACCAATAGTTCCTAATATTCACAATTTTGTTGTCGTTCAGTACTGAGTACTGGGCTGTCATTTTCATGGAATTATTGATTGTATCCCTAAAGTCTCTCTCCAAACCAGTAAAGGTTAGGTCAGAACCCTTCATTTTACAAATGAAATTAGGGTGAATTCTTTCCCACATGCATCACTTCACTTTGACATGCACTTAATTTCACCATCTATCCAGATTGTGCAAAGCCACATTTTCACTCAGAACTGCCTTTTCAGTTATGTTCCATTCTTAGCAATGTTTCAATCACTGCTAGGAGCACAACACACCAAAACCTGCACACAGAAGCTTCATGTCCATTGCTCCATTCAGGAGGACACCTCCAAACTGAGGTGTCCTGCTGACAAATCAGTGTGGGCAAAGATGAG
>NW_008631510.1:55189-59801 GCF_000691845.1 Merops nubicus
ATGGAGCCCCAGGAAAAAAAAAAAAAAAAAAAAATAGGGACATACAAGATTGAAGCTAAAAGAGCTTTCTGTTTGTCAGTCATTAATAGTACCCCTCTCTTGGGGAATCTAAACTGTAACTTGTTTGGTCGTTTTATGTAGGAGAAGGTGAAATTCAGCATCCTTGTGTGCACATGGAAGTCTTGTCCAAGGTCTGGAAATCAAAAAGGGGGGAAAAAATGTAAAGGCTTAGGGTCTGTACAATGAAGTTTTTTTCTGGGCATATCTGGCCCATGCCACTGCTTTCTTGTAAAACTTGTCAGTGTTTTTAACTGAGATTAGAGAAAGTGTTATAAATTCCATTATAAATTGGAATTTTTTGCAACCATGATAAACAAGGGTCAGAAGATGACTAGGGAAACTCTACTGGTAAGACACGGAACAGGGACCTTGAATTTGTTCTTTCTCAGTTTAGTGAAGAGGCATCATCATCTGAGTTCTATAGGTTTGTGTGAACTCATGCCATCTTGCTGATCATGGTAATGCAGACCTATACTATGATCCAAATTCTGTGTGAAAGCATGATCTGGTTTCAGGTCCTAATCGGAGGTGTTGTCTGTAAGAATATTGCCATTTATGTATTTTTATTCTTTTCTTGCTCATATCTATTAAACATCCCACCCAAAAGACCAGAGAAGGGTAAATTGAAGGTTTGTTTTCCATTATTGTATGTATACTTATTTTCCCTACATTTTGGCTCCAGATACTTTGACCATAAAATTCCACTGGGCTTTTCTAAATGCCTTCATCCCTCTGTCCTGTCCTTCACATGCTTCAGAGATCACTTAACATTTCATTTGTCCTGAGTTACCGTAGTGATGCTGCCCACTTTTACAATTACTGCATTTTATCTTTTTCTGCAGCTTTGCTGAACTCTTTTTTATGTTAACACAAGCAGCAACAACTGCAAAGTGCTAAGGGATCCATCTGCTTAGCACAGTATACACATAGGATCAGTGCCACCACTAATAGTTAATAACCTGCACCCTCCCAGAAATACCTGTATTTATTTTGTCTAAAGCCAGTCTTCAGGAAATAAGATGGTACAATTCATCATGGTCCAAGTGTGCAATGGTGTTCTTAGCTCAGGGAAAAAAAACGAACACAACCAAACAGTGACACAGTCTGGGAAGTCAGCTCAAGAGCTTCTTGAATACAAATAGTATCAGGGCTCCAGGGGGGTTGACAGGGCGGGGTTTTGCCAGCTGGAGGCCACCCCATTGCCTCAGCAGGGACCAGTGCAGCTGGGGAGTAGCCAAGGGCACCTCCAGCCCAGGGCACCAGGCAATTCCCTGGGCACAGGGTTGAGAGCAGGCTGGAATGTCAGCCTGCAGGTGGGGGCCACCTGGGCTCAAATGGGGCCCTGTGCCACTGGCAGGGTTTGGAACACCCCAGGAGAGGCTGGCAGGGACAGTCCATCCCATTGGTGCCCTTACACCATGGTGGTGTGTCCTTGGGTGTACTCTGGCTAAATTCACCCTTTGCTCTCTCCATCCTCCATCCCCCCACCACTTTTAAAACTCTCAGAAACTAGTACCAACAGGTTGCAGCATATTAGTATACATCCTGGGGTGTTGGTAAGCCAAGCTTTAACTGGTGCATGACTGAGTGTTTGAGTCCTGTCTGCATGTTCAGATATTAACTGTGTTTGTCATGCTACGTAAGGGACATGATCAGCAGCTGGCCTCAGGCAAATGGAAAGTAATCAGTCTTTTGGAGAACTTTTCCAGTGGCTGCCAAGAATTTTCTGCATGAGGAAGCCTATTAACAAGCATCATGTGAAAGAGAAAAAACAGAAAGTCAGAAAATGCTGACCCAGGATAAGGAAAATGGCCCCTCTATGTAGTTTCACAACTGAATAACTCTCTGATATTTCATTGAAGGCATTTATAGATAAGAGTTACAAAATAACTGTACAGAAGTGCTTTTGAAACATGTTTACACCACCAACAGCCCAGTCCCTGTGGTAATGCTTGAGCAGAGATTACATTGCAGGGGACAAAGGAATGTTCCTGGGGTGTAATATCTGTGCAAAGTAAGATCTCAAAGGTCAGATGGAGCATCTGACCCCATGAGCTCTTTACTCTCTGCCTCACCTTGTGACCGAGGCAGCATAACGACAGGGCTGGGAAAGACTTCTGCCCAACTTGATGTGCTCTTAAAGGAAACTCAATAAAATCTCAAGTTGTGTAATGAAAATGAACTATATAGTTACCAATGGCAGATGTTCCATTATTTATAATGCACAAGAAAATGGGCATTTTAAAATTCCTTTCCAGGAGCTTTGCCAGAGGAGCGAATATTCACATAAACTGTGTCTTTTAATTCTGTTACTAATTTGCTTTTTTCAGCTATAAATTATGTTCAGAGCTGAAACATGGAATTTAAGTGTTTAGACTGACAAAACCATTTTCCCTAAAAAAATACATATCAGAGTATTTTTCTCAGACCAAATATTCACTAAGTATATCAGTTCAACTATATTTTCATGCTTGCCTCTAAACTTTCAAGCAACTAAAGCTCTCGGGTGCTTGCAAGTTGCCTGTCCTAAGCCTGTCACCAGGGATTTACAAAACCCTTGGTGGAGCAGTGCCCATCATCTCTCATATCACACTGATGCACTTCTGTCACCTGTGTGATCATTCTCTTGTCACTGAGATGGAGGGGAGGGGACACACAGGTTTTCTGCCCCATCTGCTGCTACTCTTGTAGCAGCAGATTCTTTATTGGTTTTTATTAGCCTCACTTAAACCCAAAATGGAAAAAAAAAAAAAAGGAACCAAACCAGTTGTGACAGAAGAGATTAGTCCAACTTGTTGCCACATGACATGCCTGAAGTTAATACTCAGCATTGCTGCTTTGAAATAGTGACATTTCCATTAAAAAAGCTAGTAATCGAATCACCCTGAACTAAATCCTCTGCCTTTGTAACTGAGATTCTATCTACAGTGGCTTTTAACATAAATTGTAAACACAGAAAATGAATTTTCCTTTTATGTATTACTTTGTGCTCTTAGCAGATAAATTTCAGAAGGTTGTATGTTTTATCTCTCTTTCAAACTTCTCCACCTTGTACCTGTCTGTGCCTATGGAGACTGACGCACATGCTCTCTGTACACATAAAGTGGTGAAATTATAAATGAAATTTCAGAGCAATTTAATATGCATCCTATATCAGTGCAGGTAAGCTCTGCCAACTGATTGTGCTGGCATGATCTCCTACTGTACCCAGTTTTCATTCCAGTAACTGTCAGAAATAAAAAATGCCTGATAAATGTTCCTGCTTTTCTCAAATCTGAAATTTCCTTCAAAACTTATCATCAACTGAATTTTGAGGAAACTTGTTTGGTTTTCCTTCTTTAATTTAGGTAAAAAGACACCAAAATCAATGGTTTATGGAGAGGGGAATAAAGTAAATAATAAAACTGCACAGAACTGTGTTTTCATGACCTTTCTTATGCATCTACTGATGGAAAACAGTATAAATTGCCTATATTACACACTGGCCATGCAGACACAGAGCAGTGTTTCAGCAGGCAAGCAGCCACACGCTGCTCCAGCTCCTTCTGGAGCTATGAGCACAGAGATGACAGAGACAGTGGCTCGTAGGAAGATGCCCTCAATGGAAGATGCATCCTCTACCACCTCCCAAAGAAAGATGTTCCCTGAGAAAAAGGTTATGTCCCCCACTCTGCTGGGGGCTGCATACCCCCAGGATGCTTCTTAGGCAGGCAAAGCTGGGCTCAGAGTTACAGTGTTGGCCATGCATTGAGTGAGTGAAGGAATCTGCCCCAACAGGTGATGTGAAATCCTCTGTATAGGTTTGCAGGGGTGATAGGCTGCCCCCCAGAGCGCTGCTATTGCTAAATATTAATGATTAACGCTGCTGATGAAAGGGAGGAGGCCAAAGGAGCAATCTAAATGACCTGGAGAGGTCAGAAATATTTAGAGGAAATATCAACTCCTGGTACAATTGTGGGGGAAAAAAAAAAAAAAAGAAAATACTAACAGACATGCTTCAAAACAAGACTGAATGCTGAGCCTCAGGGAGATGAAGAAAACTGAAAAAGCAGTTTCAGAAATGTGACTTCAAACAACAAACTAAAAACTGTGAAATGGCAGCAATGAATGAAAAAAAAAAAAAAAATGAGGATATCACAATTGTATATTGGCACTTTTTGCCACTGTCTTCTAGAGATTTTCATGTCCACAGCCCAGGTACAGAAATTCTGCACTCTGCATGTATATGCAGCCTATATGTGAACCATATATCATGGAGCTTAATGGCAAAAAATTAACTTTTGTGTAGGAAAATGTGAAAAATGTTCAGTGAAAATTCTTGTGAGGATTAACTCTTCTTCCAATAATAACATTAAAACAGAAACTTTTATTTATTTATTTAACAAATGAAGTCATAATTCCAAAATCTCTACTCTTAAAAAACTTTTCATGACAAAGACTTTGCTTCTTTGAAAACAAAATAGTCTTTTCCGGGAAATATAGTTCAATCAAAATTTTAAAGTGATTGAACATGCGTCTGGTTCCTACAAAATCATAGAATCACAGAATCCTT
>NW_008631511.1:0-611 GCF_000691845.1 Merops nubicus
TTTGTTGTGTTTTGCTTTTTTTTTTTTTCTGTTTCTTCATCTCCTTTTTCTCCAGGTGTCCTGGGGGCCATGGGAGCCCTTCCTTCCCCTCCCCAACCCCTTCTCACGGGGTGCCACCTCCTGGAAAGGGGGCCAGACAACACATCTTCCTACGCTGGACTGCTGAGATGGGAGAAGTCCTTCTGATGGCCACCGAGGTCTGAAGGTGGGATTTCTTCAGCCTGAAGAAGAGAAGGCTGCCCAACAACACGCAGCAGTGCATGAAAAGCGGCAGAAGATGAAAAGGAGACATCATAGACATGCTGTTGGCCTTCAGCATTAAGATCCCTTCTAGTACTTCATGACCTCAAGTTTAGGTAACATAAAAATCTAAAAACACCAATGAACCTCTAAAGTAACAGTCAAAATGCCTTGCCCCTCTCCGCTTTGGTTCTTTGGCAACTGCATCAGGACTTCTGTGTCCTCTCCAGGTCTTCCCAGACCAGGACACACAACATGGGGTGCAGGGCCTATGGGCATGGTCGGGGGCTGGGGTGTACAAAGGTAGGACAAGGCAGCTGCCTCTGGTCATGAGGCTGGGGAGACCCTGGGGCACGTTGCCCAAAGGGGAC
>NW_008631512.1:0-35634 GCF_000691845.1 Merops nubicus
TGGAGAGGGAGGGTGGGAGGGAGTCTGAGAAGCATCCCTGTACAGGGCAGAGCTGGCTGAGGCTGCTGTGTCCTGCAGCTTATCTGGGTTCATCAGGGCTGTCTAGCAGCAGGCGCCGACAGCTCCCCATCGTGCTGCCTGCTTGAATTTCAGCCCTCTGCCTGTCTTGCCCATAGTGGGTCATTATTTTCACTCAAACTAGCAGTTTGTGTTTGGAAGAGGAAGGGGAGAGAGGAAGGAGAATGGAAAGGGCAGGCTGGAGTTAATCTGTTAAAACCCCCCACTGGGGATTTTCTATATGGATAGCAGGAAAATGCAGCTTTGTCCTTGGCTTGGTAGGAAGGAAGGGACCCAGGAACTAACAATCCTGCCAGTGCTCTCACTTATTGACTCCATGGCTGCCATGTAGACCAACAGTCTCTCATTGGCTTTAAGGCTCTTCTGGTGACCCACAAACATGACAATGGGCTCTTGCGTGTGATGGAGCAGCTGCTGAACTTTGTGACAATGGAAACCTGAAAGGAGCAAGCTCACTGTCATGGCTGGAAGAATTTTGCCATTCCTCCCAATCAGTCTTAAAGCTTTCTGTTGTTTCAGACTTGTGCCCTGCCTTGGTAAATCTTCATATAGTTTTGTTTTGTTTTTTTTTCCCCTCTTGTGGGATGAAAAAATCTTGTGGGATTGCCTGTCTGAATCCAGTGCTGCTCAGGCTGGGGAGATGTGTTCATCTGCATGGCCCTTCTTTTTGCTTTGTATGTGTCCTGCCCTTGACCTGGAGTTTCTCATCCCTTGCCCTTGCAAGTGTCAATAAACTTTAGATCATATCAGTGATTCCTTTGTTTCCTCCACTTAGGAAAACAACTGTTTTTAATATTTTTTTTATTAACTTGTTTCTATTTTCTTTTTCCCCAAGGGCAGTGGGAGTTTTTGCTCCTTTTCTGACTTTTTACATTTTCAGAGACGAGCCTTTAATAAAAACTCAGTCTAATAACAGTGTTACCTGCCAGAACTAATAGGGTGAAACCAGAGGTTGGGAGGAAAACTAATATACTACATGGGGACCTGCCTTTGGTCAGCATGGAGTTCAGCACCTGTCCAAATCCCTTTCACAGGAGCTGTGGCTTTTAGCAAATCCCTAGGCTGAAGATGTTGGTGAGTGCCACTACCCATGCTGCTTGCCTTAACATGTTGAATACTCCAAGACTGAGTTTGACTTGCTGGTTGCTGAACTGAGCTGACTTTTAGATAGCTCAAGGTGAACTAAGGTGATGGTCCTTACAGAGAAGCTAAATGGAGGTGGTCATAGAGGTACCTCTGCAAGGAGACTCTTCCCATGAGTCAGTAGGGCTGACAGATGGGACTTACTGAAGCTCAGAAGCAGGAGGATGGTGGGGTGGTTCCTGCCTCTGCACCAAGCTGATGGAGCTGTAGGCAAACAGATTTCCCTCACTAGCCAGGAAATGGCCCCAGAGCTTCTTTGTTTGACAACCTGTGTCATAGTCCTCATGTGTCTGTGTAGTCTCTGCCACTGGGATGGTTTGGTTATCAGGAGGGTCTGCTTGGATGGAGTGCCAAGCCAGCAGGTAACCTCTTCCTCCAGGCAGGAGGGGCTGGCAGAGCACGTGGGAAGCCTTGTTTTGGTGGTGTGACCCAGGTTGTTTTGCAAGCTGCTGGTCTCCTGGCGTGAGGAGGAATGTTTGAAGTATTTGGGGACTGCTGAGCGAGACAGTAGCATCTTGTCCTGGGACTGGGAAACCGTGGTCCATTCCCAGCTGTGATCCTGGCCTGGGTGCATCTGCAGGGGAAGTGCCTCCTCCACGTGGTGCTGAAAGCTCCCAAACTGGAGTTTGGCTTTAAAGCCATGAGGGTGTGGTGCCATCTCATGATGAAGCTCCCTGAGGAATTGTGGAAAGGTTTCTGGGGGACTGTAAGTGCCTCGTCCACATGGTGCTGAAAGCTCCCAAATTGGAGTTTGGCTTTAAAGCCACGTGGGAGGGTGTGGTGCCATCTCATGATGAAGCTCCCTGAGGAATTGTGGAAAGGTTTCTGGGGGACTGTTGGCTCGAGCAGCTTCATACAAGTTGTGTGGTAGGCAGGCAGCAACCTGAATGGCTCTGGATGCACGACGCTTAGTGCCTTGCTCAGTCACCCACACTTGGCTGCAATAGGATTTGAGCTGGCATCATTATGCCCCAAAAATGAGCCTGCTGCAGCCTGTCGGGGTTCAGCGAGTTTGTGATGCTGTGTGTGACTAATTATCCACCCATCTCTTCAGGTTCAGCAACAGAGGAAATCCTCACTTAGAGACAGAAACTTTCCAGTGTGTGTCTTGAACCAAAATGTTTCCTTGAAACCAGTGGGGGGGGTCAGGAGGGCTCAATCTGATCTATTGCTGTCCTCTCCGTGTCTGACATGCTGCTGTGAAGATGATAACATCAGCTGGAGGGGCTGGAGGGAGCGTGAGGGTGGGGAGGAAATCTTCCCCTGCGGCTCTCCTGCTCCTTTGAAGTCATTGACTCATTGTGGTTTGTTTTTCCTGGTTAGTCCTTTTTGTTGCTGTGGTGACTGGCCCTGTGGTGCTGCCCAAGTACTAACACGTGGAGGACACCAGTAATTCACAACTGTGCCTTGAGATAGCCACAGATAAGACTAATTCCCCCGTGCCTCTGGTTATGGCCAAGCTGCAGGGCTGGTGGGGCTGTAGGGGACACTCTGTGGGTGAATGCTTGGCTGGAGGTCCACACACCATCCTTTGACATGAGCCTTGGAGGTGGAAGGCTGCTAGGGGTCAGGCACAGGGAGAAATCATAGTGCATTGGCTCAGTCTTTGGACAGAAGTGGGGTCAGATGAGGCTGAAGCTTGGGTGGGAGGTCTACAACCACCTTGCTGGAGGAAGCTGTTTGTGGGAGTGGTTGTGGTACTTGCCTCTTGTCCCTGCATCAGCCATGAACTAATTATGCTGTTTGAGTCCTGTGATGGGCAAGTGGAGGATGGAGAGAGGGTTGTTTGTGTTGCTCATCTGGGTGAAAGACCAGTGGAGGCCTTTAATTGTTCAGTTAGGCTTGTGCCCCTCTGTAGAGTTGGCTGTTGAGCTGCCAAGGACCTGGCCAGGCTTCTGACTGGTGTTGGCCAGAAAACCCATGACTTGACTGAGCTCCCAAATACTGCTGGGCAGGATATGAGCTGTAGCACAGGGTTTAACTGCACTGCAGCTGTGCTTAGAGCTGGCTGCTGTCATGGCTAATGAGAATAGGGCTTCTCTTGCCCAAAGCTGGGGTTTTGAGGTAAGAAGAATGGGTAGGATGGGTTGGGGTCAACTGTCAAGCTGTAAATATCACCTGTGCCATCTGCTCATCTATCCAGCCTGCTGGGTGGTGTTGGGTTGGAGCTCTTCTGCAGGCAGTGCAGCCACAGCCTGAGTAAAATCTGGCCTCTTTCCTCTTCCAGATGATGTGGCTGGAGGAAGCCCCACGCGTGACTCTGCATCGTGCAAAGGCTCCAGGCCAGTGGCAGCCACTTAGCTCAAAACAGCCCATTGGTAGCTTCCAGTCTGAAGTTAGCTACTGAAAGTGTAGGTGTCCCTGGGGTCAGTGGGCAGCCCTTTGACCCTGCAGCAAAGCTGTGGGCTTTCCTACCTGGAGAGGTGGCAGTAGGAGGTGTCAGTGCTCTGTTTTGGCTCCCTCAATTCAAACTGAGCCAGGAGATGCTGTGCAAGTAGAAATAAGAAGCTAGCAGGCTAGGACACCACTCCTGAGCTTGCTGGCCATGGCTGAAGCTAACCATAGCTCTTCTTGCTCTCTTGGCCGAGCTCTGGAGATAACAAGTAGCTGAGGGCCTGGGAGAAGGTCCACGTGTGGTACAGCTGTCTGCCAAGTGTGTGGCCTAGTTCTTGTCCATCTTCACCGAGGCTGCAGGCTGGCCTGAACGTGCATGTCTGTGTGAGTCCTGTCCCATGGTGCAGAGAGCTTTTAGCTGCTTGTTCTGCTCTCGAGGTGGGTGGGGGGAACCAGATCAGCATGGTGTCTGTGCCCAAATCTGTTTGGCTGTTGTTGGGGGGATGGGCAAGGCAACCTTGAGACCTTTCCCATCTGCCAGAGAGGATTAGAGATCTTGCAGCAGACCCAAGTGGTGGTGCTTGAGCCTTTCAGCAAGCAATAGCAAGAGCTGAGAACTCTCACTCCATCAGCATCTGTCTGTTCTCCTTCCTAGGTGCTACTCTCTCCAGACATGGATTTTGATCAGTCAGAAAGTGACCAGGATGTTTCAGGACTTCAGGGAAAGAACCAAAAGATGAAGCAGCCCAGCTATCAAGTGGTCATCTGACAACACCGAGACGAGGGAGATGGAGGAGAGGAAGCAGCACTGTGATCCCTGAGCTGGCTGAGGAGGAACAGGGTGGAGAGTGCTAGCTGATCCCTAGGGGTCTGCAGGGATCCCTCTGCCTGCCCCATCTAGACCTGTCCTTCTGCAGTTGTCTCTTTGGGTTGGTGTCTGTGCATCCTGTCCAGGCTTGAGCAGTATCTGCTTCACCTGTCTGACCCTAACCTGTACCCATGCAGGCACGTGGGGCTGAGGGGTTTGGACAGGTCCTTCCCCTGGCTGGCCAGCTGGGTGTGACTTTTTGTCAGGGCTAGAGACTGAAATCAAAAGATTGTCTGTTCTTTTTTTAATAGAAAAGATAAAAAAGAAATAAATCTATCTTGTCCTACCTGCAGTGTGACACTTTTTTTCCATTCACAGTACTCAAAACAATTAGTTTGCAATATGGATTTAAATGTCTGGAATTGGAGAGATGGACTCAGTGGATCTGACACCTTTTACTGCTTTAAAAGGAATGCAATAAATATTTGACCTAAAATTGCTTCATAATTGAAATTCCTCCATGGGTTTAATGCTTTGTAAGACTCTGAGAGTGTAAAGAGCAGAAAAAAGATCTGAAATTTTACAGACCTGTTCCCCACAGGGCAAGTTGTCTTTCTATAGCAGGGGTGTCCTAAGAAACTCACAGAAGAAAAGCAGAGTCACAGTATGAGACTCTACAGCACAAAGAGCTGATGCTGCAGCTTCTGCTGGATCCCAGGCCTGAACAGACTCAGACTGATCCCAGTTGCCACCTTACAAGTGAGTGTTTACTGGGTACTAGAAGCTGACCACTTTCCTTTTACCTTGTTTATTTTAAATGTGTAAAATCTCTGCAGGACCTGATTCAAAAACTAGATCTGAAGAGTCAAATGAAGCACCCTTTAACCAGCCCTGACCTTTTGTGGGTAGGGGGATGGCCTTGGGTAGGGCTACTGCAGGGGACCATCATTTTTGGTCATCCCAAATCCTGGCACCTTGTGCTCCAAGGGTGAGGTGCAGAACTTGATCGTGTTCTGTAGTCCTCTGCCAACACACTTAAATCCAAAACACTTTGCAGCTCTCCTAGGGGAGGAGAGCACAAAAGAGCTGTGGCAAACTCCCAGGCTGGGTGCAGATACATGGATGTGATGAGACCCCTACAAAGCCCAAACTGGGGGATAGACCTCAGAGCAGAGCCTGATCCAAGGATCCACTGACCTAACAGACCCTGTTGAGCTGTAGGCAGACTTTGCTGATTGCAGGACAGTCCCCAGAAGTTGGTCAGGAGTTATATTTTTCTTTTTTTTTTTAACCCCTATTTCCTTTGTATTTTCATGGAGAAAACATCTTAAGGGGTAGAAAACAAAGGCTGTAGATTTTCTAACTCCAACAGCTTCAGACTTTTAAAAGCTGAGCGAAGAGCATGTGAAGTTTTTGTTGTTGGGTTTTTTTTTCCCAACTTCAAAGTAGTTTAGAAGCATTAGATGCAAATCAAAGTCTTGCATGCCCCTTAGTGAACTGGACATGCTTGGCTACACTTGCAGCTGTACAGCCTTGGACTGCAGTTCTGGAAATTAAGTCCTTTTTTTGTCTTTTCCTTACTTAATGAAGGGTCAAAATCCTACTTTGCTGGCGCATCAAATGGCTTTTGGAACACATGGCACACAGCTCTCTGAATAGCTCATTTATATTGCTTGGTGAAATCTGTTTCACAATGCAACTTTTGCTTGTCTGGCAGAGTCCTGCATGGGGAAGGGCTGGAGTAACTCCTGTGCTGTTTAAGATTTTGATTGAAAACAGATTAAAACAGCTTCCCTTTTAGAAGCTTGCTCCCAGTTTTGAGGTGCACTGGTATTCTGGATTTTGGTCTTGCTCTAGGGGTGCTCGGTGCAATGCAGCTGGATGTGAAGAGTGCAAATGCAGCTATGCCAAAATCCTTGTCCTAAAATAGAAGGTGAGTGAACCTGATCTTCATCTTAGCCCTTAGTGGAGGCTGGCTGAGAAAGCTCATGATAGGCAATAGCAAGGGAAGTGTGATGGGGGAAGGTTGTCCCTCTTGAGCCTTGTGTAATCAGTGCTGCTTCAGCACCCCTGAATTCAGGAGTCCTGTTCCCTTGACTGAATTGGTGGTGTGCAATTGTTTCCATTCCACTCCAAAGTGATGACTTGGCTGTCATTCCTGAGCTGTCTGAGCAGCTTGCAATATTTAACCATGTTGCTGCAAAACCAAGTGCTCTGTGACCCTCTTGGAGATGAGAACAAATGTGTGCCTGTATGTGCAGTCAGCTGCACCTCCTGGGACCTCTCTGTGCTATGACAAAGGGCCATGAGGACCAGGTCTGGAGACATTCTTCTGTGAGAATGAACTGTTGTGCCGTCCCCTTTATAGATGGTCAAAGCTGAACTTGGCAGTCACAGAATCACAGAATGGTGGGGGTTGGAAGGGACCTCTGGAGATCAGCAGAGTCACCCAGAGCAGGTTGCACAGGATTGTGTCCAAGCAGGTCTTGAATCCCTTCAGAGAAGGAGACTCCATGACCTCTCTGGGCAGCCTGCTCCAGGCTCTGGTAAGCCCCAAAACAAAGAAATTTCTCTTTCTGTTTAGGTGCAATTTTCTGTGTGCCAGTTTGTGCCTCTTGTCCTGTCACTGGAAAAAAAAGTCTGGCCCCATCATCTTGACCCCTCCATCCTCTAGGTGTAAGTCTGGCCCTGTCATCTTGACCCCTCCATCCTCTAGGTGTTGATAAACTTTGATCATATTCCCTCTCAGTCTTGTCTTCTCCAGGCTAAACAGCCCCAGGGCTCTCAGTCCATGATGTGGCTTTTGTTTTTACTGCTGTTGGGGCAGCAGGAGAACAAAGTCTGGTTTCCCATGTCCTGTGCTACTCTGTTTAAAGGCTGGATCCATCTTCTCTCTGTGGCTAAATTCTGTTTAGTGTGGGAGTAAAACCCTAGGATCTGTTCCTAGGCTGTGTATAGAGGCTGAACATCATTGACCTTTCATTTTTCCACTGAAATTACTTTGGGTCCCAAGCTAGTGGGAGTAGAACCCTAGGATCTGTTCCCTGACATACTTGCTTCACACTAAGTGTATAGAGGCTGAACATCATTGACCTTTCATTTTTCCACTGAAATTACTTTGGGTCCCAAGCTATTGTTAACCTATGGGTGGGGTTTTTTTCCAACATCTTGTAAGAGGAGCTCATCCAGCAGCATAAAACACATGTAACCTTGGCTTCAAAGCTCATTGTGTCTTTGCCAAATGAAAGCTTCACTACAATGTTGACTGTAAAATATTTATTGTGAAATGGATAACTGGAGCCTTAAGGAGAACTTGAGTATGTTGCTCCAGGTGCTTCGTATGGCTGGGATGTTGGTCTTGATCATTGCTCTTTTCAGGCCCTGAAATAAATGTTTCCTTGGCTGGAGGAAGAGGAGTAACTGTGCACCTGAAGCATTAGCAATAGGTCTGTGTGTATATATATGTGTATCTATATACAGGAGAGATGAGAGGAGAACCTGAGCCAATCCTTCCCCTTAGCAAGACACTTGAACAGCAAAAGGTGGGAGGAGAGTGAAGATCTCAATGAAATCATTCTGTGAATCTATGAGATCTCCCTTTAGTAATTACAGCATAAGGAAGACACACGTTGAACCCTGAACTGTCTGGGAGTTCACTGCCATGATCCTCTTCACATGTGCTAGTGGAATGGGAGAGTATTTGAAACTGAGTTGGGTGATCTGCCCACTGTATTGGGTGAAGAAAGCTTCACAGATGTTCTTTCCCATCTCATTCTGGCCCATGGGCATCCTGTGGAGCATTAACCTCTTTGGTTGTTGCATGCTCAGGACTGTGCTGAAGGTCTTGCCTTCAGCTGTCTCTTGCAGGAGAGCTATTTCTCAAGATAGCTGATCCCAAAGCTGTATTTTTTGTTGCAAAGCACGAGCCTTGGCATGAGTTTTGCACTAACTGAGCTTTCTGTAAGGATCTTCCAGAGTGCAATTGAATCTAGCTGGTTGCTTGTGGCTGTTTCCCTATTCCCCACAGCACAGGGTGTGAATAAACAACCATGCTTGCTACCTGTTCTGCTGCCACAGTGCTGGCACAACTAACTAGGTGATCAAGGAACTGGAAAACCACCACCCCACCCCCAGCAGCTGGAGCTCCTACAGCAACAACATGATTTAACTCTTAAATATAAAAAAAAAAAAAAATCAGTCACGATTGAACCTATTTCTGTAGATCTTTGGCAAATCTGTTTTCTCCTAACACATGGATATAATTTAGCTCCTGGAGATGCTTCTACAACCCCCCTCCTCCTTCCTTTCAGTTCTGGAAAGGCAGAGTATGCATGAGCTCCATTTAGCCTTGCCATATAAATGTCTTTTGTGGTTGTTAAAGTTCTCTTTGGCCAAGTTCTCTAGTAAGTAAACTCCCTAGTGGCTGATCTATAACATTACTCTGTGATGCCTCATTTTAAAATAGACCACAGCCTTGCAGCCTTGGGTTTGGGGGTTTCTTTGCAGAGCATCACCACCTGCAGTGGGGGTGGCTGGCAGACCCTTCTGTAACCTCCTGCTGCCAAATTGCTGCTGTGTACAAATTCCTGCAGTGTAAGGAGGGAGGGAGAAGGAGCCAGGGGAAATTGGGATGAAAACTGCTTTACAATTTGGAATAAATAAAGACTTCCTCCCTGATTAGAAAAACAGCTAGGAAAGTCTAGTCTAAGTTCAAGAGGCTGCTTTGTAGCATCATAAGCTGTCATGAGTGCTGGTTCCTCATCCTTTGGAGAATTTCAATCTCTGCTAAGCAGAAGTGATGCTCTGCTCAAGGAGGTGGCAGGTCTCTTGGAAGCTCACAGTCTGTTGGAACTTTGCTTCTCCCTAAGGGAGTCAAGACTCAAGAAATCACTAAACCTGCAATGTTATTGAAATGAGATGCTTCATGGAATGGGAGCCTGCATCATTCCTCTTGCTGCTGGAGACTGGGAGTGCTTTTTAAGCATGCAGCCTGTGTGCTGAGACAGCAATAAACCACATGAAGGCTTTCACCCTTGTTTTAAGGGCCCACAGTGATACAGGGAACATCTTGCTTAGGGGCAAATCCAGACCCCGTCCCAATAACCAAGCAAGCAATACCCTCTTGTGGCCCGTTGGTGAAGGTTGGTACCTCTTTGATGTTAATGGGTCACTGCAGATGAATAGCCACCCACCTCTCCTCTCTCTTCTTTTCCCAGGGACCATGGTTGGAGTAGATTCTCCAAGGTGTATCACCCAAGGTTGTCTCTCTAGCTAGGCACTGTGCTGTATGATCTGTACCCCTCACTGGGTGACTCTTCAGCCTCTGAGTGTATTGCACAGATCCCTGCATGGGTTGATTTGAAGGCCAGCAGCTCTCTGCACTGTTGGGTATGAGTCCTGGCCCATTTCTCCCACTGGGAGAGCATCAATCACACCTTTAACCACATCCACCTCCCTTCCCTCCCACCCTCCTCATCTTCAGGAATCTGATGAACAAAGTTCATCTACCACAAAAAGGAGACAGCTGATTTCCAAGGGCAGAAATCCTTGGTTTCTTTGGCACCAAGAAGTAAAGATATATTCATAAATGGCCTAGCTCTAGAGGCTTCAGAAGGGAACCGCTGTCACACGTGCTGCTGTAATGCGTTGCTAGGATTTGCCTTAAAGGCTGTTAATTGGCCCAAAGCTGGTCCCTATGTCAAAAGGATGAGAAGCCAGGTAGTCTTTATAGCTCCCATCGATCAGTTTGTCCGCATTGTTCTTGGCAAACCAGCAGTCAACTTCCTGCTGGCCGTTGTAGATCCTCCTCTGCTTCCACACAACAGGAACGAGCCGGCCCTTCACCTTCAGGGTGTTCGTGGGGTTTGGCTTCAATGCTCCCGTGTGGTTCTGACCAGCCTCCTGATGACTTGTGTTCAGAGATTCCTGAAGAAGTTTAACTTCATCATTCAAGAACTGACCTGCAAGGCAAGATAAACAGAGTCCATCACTGGCTGGTTTGTGCTTGTTCATAAGGTCCTGCAAATCTTCTCTAAATCTTACAAAGAGAGAAAGAGACTTTAATAAAACCTTATTTCTTTTTTTTTTCCCTCCACTTGTCAAGTTACATTGGCTGATCTAAAGAGCTTTTAGAGCTGCTAGTAGTAAGTTCTCTTCTGTAGGACATGGTTACTAGAAGATAATAAACCATACCATGCCTACCTACAAAGATAAAGAAGATCTAGGCCTGAAGCTCTAAGCACTCTTCCCTTGCCCTCTTAGGTTTGGCCTGAAAAAATCTTGCCCCAAGTGTGGAATTAGAGTTTTGTGCATGTGAGCAGCCAAACCATACAATGCCTACCTACAAGGATACAGAAGATCTAGGCCTGAAGCTCCAAGCACTCTTGCCTTCTTGGGGGCAAGATTTTTTCAGGCCAAACCTAAGTGTGGAATTAGAGTTTTGTGCATGTGAGCAGCCTGAATTCAAAACCCTACTCCTAAGGGATCATCTGTTTAACCTCAGAGTGCCTGAATATCACGGAAACTATGGCTTCAACCTTAAAGTTCTGCACTTGTACACAGCCATGAACATCACTAGTTCTTGTTGGCTGGAAGAACCCAACCATCTAGAAGTTCTCTGAGGCTAGCTAAAGCCTAGTGGCTCTCAAAATGTGGGGATGACTCTTGTTTCACTTCATATTTGAAAGAAGGTGGCCACAAAATGTACCAGTGTTTCTTAATCTTGATCAGACTGGGGTGTAAACAGCTCAGTCCTGCTCAAACAGACCCTCTGAACACGTGCAATACTTGATGGCTAAGCCAATGAGCTCTGGCAGCCTGCTAGCTCTGTGAGTAGAGCTCTTTCAGGATCTGCAAGACCTCAGTTGACTGTTCTCTCTGCCTAGAGAGACTCAGACCCGACTTCACCATGTCCCTGAGAGCACATTAGCAGATGGGCTACTCTGAACTGGGACTACTGTTAGAGAATCTCTTACTGGAGCCTTGTTCATGGTTCTTGGGAAATATTTGACTCTGTATTGGGAGCATCAACCATCTGTACTCTTTTTATGATGGTTTAATATAGTCATCATTAGAATGGAAATGTGAAAAACAGGCCCAGCCACACAGTCAGGCTTGTGGGATGTGGCTCAGACAGAAAAAGATGGGAGAGGAGCTGGGGATACTAGCAGGTAGAGGAGTTGGTTGAGAGTGGATGTAAAAATCTCACCTTGGAACTCAAGCCCCACCCACCTTGTTCATCACCTCCTGTCTCTAATTCTTGAAAAATGTTTGGATCATTGTTGTCTGGTTTACAGCTCTGACCCTGAGAACCTCTCACCTACCTAGCAGCCCATGGGAGTCAGAAGAGAGGCCTTTGCTGTTGGAGATGTAGAACCCCAGGTGATTCCTCTGATAAGGAGCTGGCTTCTTGTAGTGGTGGATGAGGATGACAAAGCTGATGGTGTCTCGTATGGTCACGGTGACGTTGGAATTGGCAGAGATGGACACCTCCAGGCTCTTGCTTTGCACAACAGCAGTTCGACCACAGGACAGAAGAAGTCTTTCCCCATCATCCAGGATGATTCTTTTGGGTGTGATCTCTAGGTAAGACCTCTCTGGCTTATTGCTGAGGATAGTGATGGTGCTGAAGTAAGTCCGATGCTTCTTGTGGCCGTTGGGTGGTGCAGGAGCTCCAATTAGTTGCCCATTCACAGTTACACCTTGCAAGAAAATAATCAATAAGTGAAAGCAGGAACTAAGGTCAGGTCTATTGCCTCAAAGATCCAAGCCTTGCAACCAAGGACATGCAAATTCACCACCTCATACTCGATTATTTCAAGGCTCAGCTGCTCCTCAGCACAGCTCCACCCAACCTTAGACCTACCTATGATTGAAACAATGATGTGCAGGGATTTGGGACCACGTAAGACAAATATTTCTATTCCTGACAGCTGTAGCTTGACCAACCTTGGTATGATTCACCTAGACCACCTATTTGTTGATGCATAACTCAAACCTAGGTAGCTAACTGGAGGACTAAGAAGAGCTGTTGGCAGGCCTGCTTCTCCTCGTATCACCAACTGGCACAGGGACTGAACTTCTAGGAAGATGACCTGGGTGTGTCTGAATGATGCTTTCTCAGAGAATCTCAGGGTAGTAGCTAGCTGTGATTTGTTCTGCCTCTCTACCTGACTCCTAAGAAGAGAATTAGCCTGGAGAGCCACAGAGTAAGGGTTACTATCTTGGCCAACACCCTAAAGACCTGCAGAGGTAATAGCCTGGCCTGTAACACTCGTTGGCCAACACCCTAAAGACTGAGCAGCACCTGTAGAGGTAATAGCCTGGCCTGTAACACTCACGGATAAAGTCCTGAACCTCCTCAGGTAGGTAAGAAATTCAGGTTCTCTTTCTGTTGCTAGATAAAGTCCTGAACCTCCTCAGGTAGCAGTGAAAGAAATTCAGGTTCTCTTTCTGTTGCTGCCAAAGGGGACCCTGAACCTTTCACTCCCATTGGGTTATTTCCAGCTTCACCAGTGCTGCCTTTCCAACTTCCCCCAGTTTTGCCCCAAAAGAACCATTTTTGAGCAGTCTAAGCTTCAGAACTCACCAAGTCAAAGAAAGCCTAGATGTCCACAGAAAGACTCCCAATTATTTGGATGATTTTTGTGAGTTGCTGTCCACAGTGTCAGCCTCTGAACAGCTACTAGACAGTAACAGTAAAGGAGGAGGTTTGTAGCTAACCCAAGCTAGACCCAAGCCATCAACCCTGAGATGAAATCTCTCCATATCCCATCCTTCCTAGTAAGGGAGTGATCCCTCTGTCTTTAGACTCAACTTGCTGCTGCTGCAGAGGCTGTTTTCCGCAAGCTCATACTGCATTTGAGCCACAGAATCACTCAAGCAGTAGCACAGATTCAGCCTTTGAAAGAAGTTTAAGGGAAACATGGCCAGGAGATGGAACTTATTCACTAGGGTAGGCATGAACACAGAGCTACAGAGCCTAGACCACTGCCACACAGAACATAATTCTTATAACTTCATTGTGGGGTGGTTTATTTTCGTTGTAAAACAAGTCTGTGCATTGTCTCTGGTTTTGACAGCCCTTCCTCCCACCGTTGCCCTGCTCAGGATGTAATCTGCTTAGTAGCTGCCCTGCTTAGAATTCCAGATCAGCTCAAACCACAGCCTGGGGCCCTGAGGATCAGACTGGCTTGGGCAGTGCAGATCCTGCATTGTGTGGGTTTGCTCCAGGCTGTCATGACTCAGTATCCAGTTTGGTAATCTCTTCACTGAGACAGCCTCACTGCTGGGTGAGCCCTTTGGGATACTTCACTCTGCTCTGAAGCAAAGAGTACTGTAAGTGAAGGGTTGAAATTCCAGCAGTAGAGCAATTTTGATGAGTCCAAATCCTTCACTTGCATGTTGTGACTTTTTAACTAGAGGGCTGATGAAGTTACACCACCAAACACATGCACTCTCTCTGTCTCAGCTGAATCATCTGTGTAATCCCTTGGCACAAAGGAGGCTGCATGGCTTGAGCAAACTCTACATGCAGGATGTCTCTGGCTGTTCATTCAGCTGTGGCTGTGGTAGAGGTCTACTTGACCTGGTCAAGTGCAACACCCAGGCCACACTGAGACTACTGATCAGGAGCTGAGCTCTCCAGTCTAGCTGGACTGAAGGGGTACAGTGTGGTCCTCATGCACTCAGGAGGGGCTTTTAGCTGTTTACATGTACTGGCTGCTCCCTTGATTCCAGTCAACGAAGACCTGAACTAGCAAGAGTTTGGATACACATAAAAACCAATTCTTTCAGTGACAGGACAAGGGGCAATGGGCACAAACTGCAACCCAGGAAGTTCCATCTGAACAGGAGGAAAAACTTATTTCCTGAGAGGGTGCCAGAGCCCTGGAACAGGCTGCTCAGAGAGACTGTGGAGTCTTCTTCTCTGGAGAGATTCCAAACCTCCCTGGACATGATCATGGGCACCCTGCTCTGGGTGACACTGTTGGAGCAGAGGGGTTGGACTAGATGATCCTATAAGTCCCTTCCAACCCCCATCATCCTGTGATACTCTATTTACAAGCACTTCTGTAGATGGATTGTGTTGGTAAGAGTGGCCAGGTCTTCTCCTTGCTTAGGCCTGCTGTGAATTTACCCATTTGCTGTGAAAAGGTTGGAGGTCAGCGAGTGCAAGTGGACAGTTCACTTCACCTTCTAATCCAGGTGATTAGAACTGGAAAATGAATTGCACCAATTCTCCATTTCCTGCCCAGAAAAGCAACTTTTTCCTCATTTCCTACCACTTTCTTGCCTATGAAGCACCTTTGTGCTTGGTCTTCTTGCTAGAGAGCTTGCCTTGCACCTCAGCTTTCCTCCACAAACAACTGCCTTGCTTGGCTGCTCACCAGATTCCTTATGATCAGAGACCAGTCGCAGAATGTCCCCTGGCTCTCCATCAATATTGAAGCAGACAGAGAACTTGCTGGAGGGAAAATCAATGACAAAGTGAGGGTCTCCATCCGCTGAGAAGACAGGGGGAAAAGAGACAAACGTGAGAGACTTGCACAAAGCTGCAACTTCCAAGACTGTGACAAAACTGCTTTTCAAAGTGTGTTTCTCCTTGTTTTTTTCTAGGACCTCCCAGTTTGTTGTTTTTAGAGGGAAAGATGGAGTTTGCCAGGAAATGCCACATTTTGCTTTGTTTTGCACAAAGTTTGTTCAATTTTGTTTTGGTTTTCTCACAGGAGAGGTTGGGTTTTCAATGAAAACTCAAAACTCCAAGCAGTCCAGGTGAAAATTAGGATATTTTCTTGGAATATAATTTCAGTGATGTATGGGAATTGTCATGCTGTAGAACATTTCTGCCTTGCCCTTTACTCACCCTTCTTCCTATTACTGATCCCCTCTGTATTTTGTTTTTATTTTCATTTCCCACCATACTCTGTAGGTCTCATAAATGGGATTTTGGCTGATTTGTCAGGATGGTTCTACCACAGTGACATGCAACAGAGTTTTCCATAAACCCATTATTAAACAAATTCATAATTTCATTTTTATTTTGGATTATTAAAGACATGAAAACAGGCACTAACCTGAAGTTTTGGAGATTTTAATTCTTTGTTTGTCTTGCTGTCTACGTATACCTAGAATTGGGGAAGAAAGACTGATCAACAGAAAGGACCATAGTATAATAATGTTCACAAAATAATATTTAGTGAGGTTATGGGACATATTTCATTGTGCTACTATAAGCTTCATTTAGAATACTAAATTTTCTTCTGTTTCTACAGAGCAGTAAGTGCTTCCAGGGTTGAGTCAAGTGCCTAAAAGATTTGCTGAAGGTCACCCAGCCCACAATTAGCAAAATCAATATGAAAAACTCAGCTTTCTGCTTACCACTCCTCAGCTCAATGGGTAGATCACCCCTGTTGCCCAAGTCAGCCCTGAGCCATTACCTGTGCATTAAGATTTCTTACCAACACATGCTTATTTCCCCCTCGTACCTGGTGGTGCCTTGTGCCCCTGCAAGCTCTGCAACTTCTCACCAATGCCATCAGTAGAAGGACTGATAAACTCCTCTTGAGGTGGTTCTGAATGGATTCCAGCTTCTCTCATCTTCAGAACAGTGAAGGGAGTAACAAAGTTGTAAGTCAGGGCCATTGACTTGGCTTTCTCCATCAAATAGTCTTTTTCCTGACTATCATCACTCTTCAACCAGGAGTTGAGCAATTCTTTGATGGTGAGGTAACTCCATGCCCTCTCAATATGATTTCTATCACCTTTGCCATCTTCCAAGCCAGGGACACCTCTGATGTCATTTCTGCTTGGCAGGTCAATAGCCACATCTGTTTTGAGGAGGATGTACTTCTTGGAGTTGCTGGCAGTCACCTCCACGTGGAGACTGTCTGAGGTGTGGTTGATGAGTTTGCCAGCTATTATAATTTCAGAGCCATTGAAGTAGTTAGGGAAGAAGTTCTGGGTGACTTGCTCCACGTTGCCTTCTGGGTAATCAACACGGATGTCAGAGAGAAGGGGTGTTCCTATTTCATCATAGAACCTTAAACAAAGACACATTTCTCACCATTAGTACTGCTCATCCAAGTGTATCTACACCCTCTTGCACTTGTACATGGCCAAGGATACAGCCAGACTATCTAATTTGGACTTTAAGAAGAAGTTAGAGCTATGAAGCCCCAAATTTAGCTACTGCATCTACTGTAACTGGGCCCAGAGAAATGGGGGAGTCTCTACCCTGAGAAATTTTTCAAAACTTCAGTGGACAAGATCCTGAGAAACCTCATCTAGATTTGAAGTTAGCTCTTCTCTGAGCAGAAGGCTGGATTACATGACATGCAGAGCTCCCTTTCAACCAGAATTGTTCTCTGCCTCCTTTCACTTTTCAGTGTTTCTTAGGTACCCAGAGTCTCTTCAGTGTGTTCAGAAGCATCCCAGCATGGTCCAGCAGTCACTTACCTTCCACTACGATTCAAGAGCACTGCAAGGAGATATTTGTGATCATTTAACTTTGCTGAAGAGGTCCTGTCTGTCAAAAGTAAACTCGTGGCTCCTTAGGTTCACAGAAAGGACCCTAGCTATTTCAAAACACACTTGGAAGAGATGCTGTTACCCACAGCTTTCTAGTGGTATTATACATGGTATTCTGGAGCCAAAAACTGTAAGACCAAGATGCAGCCAAAGCTTCTGTATCCCTGGAAGAGCCATAGACAACAGTTTTGGATGGTCATTGTGGAACAGACAGGAACATGGTTTTCTTAGGGTCAGAAGGAAAAATATGGGACATGGTTTAATGGTGACCTAGCAGTGCTGGGTTAACAGTTTGACTTCATGATCTTGAAGGGCTCTTCTAACCAGAACAATTCTAGGAAAATCGTGAAGGAATCTCACTGTGCCCCCATAAATGAGGACATTTCCAAGGAATGGAGGAATTCTAACTACTAAATACAAGACAACTTGCAGAAGAGGCCTCACTGCTACCTCATCACTGACTTTCTGTGGGTGTAAGCAATGACTGTCATGGAACCAGAGAATTTAACCTTATAACACTTTTTTAACATGACCTACCATACTTCTGAAAATACTCTGCACTGGACAGGCCAGAAAGCCTTTACAAGAGCTCAAGCCCTAAGTTTACAATACTGTATTTTCCCTGCAGCAATGTGCTTTTGATGGATCTTCCCAAGCTGCTGCAAGAATGCCATGTTTCCCATTTAAATGTCAGACTCCTCATCTCTTGGCAAGCCATTTGAGTCTAATTTGGTAAATAAACAAAGAACTGGCCTCAGCCCTTTTTTAGTTCAGACTGCATTTATTTTTCACATCTGCTTAAACAGATTGTCTGGAAGCCTGAGTTACACTTTCTGGTTTATTCTTTCTCCAAGGAAAGCCAAAGCTTTGTTTTAAAGCTTTATTAGTTGGCTTTATTTTGAAGTCTCTTTGAGCACTCAGTGTCTTTGATGCAGAGACCTCAATGGATTTTAAAACATAGGTGAATTAAACCTGAGAATTTTCTGTGAAATAAGTCCAGGGATGTAACAAATACTGGAGCAAGGGGCACAACCTGTCTTACAGTACAATGCAAGGAAGTATCTGTGTAGAAACACAACCCCTTGACCACAAAAATCAGAAATGACATTGGCACCCATGTAGATTTTCCCTCCGACAGTGATTTGAATTGGCCTCCAGCAAGTGATTGCACCTTTCCACATAAATTTGGCCACATACCAGCTGGGTTTGCCATCACTGAGCTTGATAAACAGTGAGCTGTTTATTGGATAGAGATGTTTGAACAAGCATTTGCAGTGCTGGGTTCCTGTAGCCCCATCAATCCATCAATCTTCCCTCAGGTGCCAGGGAATGCCACTTCCTATCCAAAATGCCTGTTCTGAGAAGCATATGACATGGATGGAGTGGCAGATGGATCCTTTCCTCCCTCCTGTGAAGAGGTGGCACTCATTCCTCTCATCTCTCCAGGTTTACATGCCCAAAACAACTATTTTTAGGGAAATGAAAATTAGGGAAACAAACGCCTTGTCCTGAAGGTCTTGGAAGCTCTAGTGCAGCTCAGAGAGTCTTCGAGGAAGGAGACAATTTCTGTTTAGGCATCCTAAATATTTGAGCCTCTCTCAACTGGAGTTGAGCCTCAGAGAAACTCCCATCTCTTGTGCTATCTCCTTAGAGGATTTTCCTTCCCAAAGCCATTGCCCCGAAGACTCAGTGCAGATATAAGCAGAGAAAAAAAAAAGAACAAACCCTTTGAGGTGGCTGGCTGCATCCTCATCCTCCTGGAAGTGCCTCATCATGCCACAGTTCTCCAGCGCCATCCTCTCCAGCAGCTTGTGGTCCACATCATTGCCAATGCCAATGGTGAAGAGGCAGAATTTATCATGGATGGCATCCTTGGTGTTGCTGAGGATTTTGGAGGACTGTGTTTCCCCAACAGTGGGCCTCCCATCCGTGAGGAAGATGATCAGAGAGACGCTCCTGGCATCGATGTTGTTCTGAGCAATGTAATCATTCAGCAGCTTTGCACCAGTCTGGAGGGCACCGTTAATATTAGTCCCTGGGAAGGTACCAAAATGATTATTTCTCTTAAGAGTGGTACAAATAATTTCCCTAAATTCACTTTAGGACAATGACAGCATCTCTGTTCATCAGAATGTTCTTTTTTTTTTTCACATGAAGTTGCTGTTTAACTCAGTTCAGCTCTGTGACTCAGCACCAATTTGGGCTAGTTGTTTATGGTCTTATGAATTGTAATTCTTTCTGTGAAATTGCTGTAACCTTGAACTTTTCAATGTACAATAGCCAGCCACAGTAAGCAGAGTCACAGCACATACCATATCCTACCACTACATACAAAACCAGTTAAACTTAATGAGGGACTCTCCTAGATGGCATCTGAACTGGGAAAACAAGTTCTGTTCGTTCTGTCTGAAGGGCACAATATTTGAAGAGAGGAAAAAAAAAAAAAAGCCTTCAAATGGGAAAACAAGTAGTTGGGTTTGTTATTCAAACCCCAGGGGCTAACAAAGTTTAAAGAGATGAGAAAAGGCTTTGCTAGCTGAGGAGTGTTTTCACAAAACAACTGGCTAGTGAAGAATGGAGCTGCGTGAAGTGGGGCGAGAGGGAAAAACAGAAAATAAATGAATAAATAGATGTACTTTAGAAGAATATCTAAGAAAAGGATTCAGACCTATTGCTTGATCAGGAGAAAAAAAAAATTAAGCAGGAAAATTACTACAAGTATCTCCTTTCTCCATATATTTTTTTGTGTGTGTGTGCTAGGAAAGGAGCTAAGACTCCTGAAAAGTCCTCAAAATCCAGACTACGTTTTTTGCAGAAGCCTTTTGAACCAAAGCTCTGCACCTAAACACCCTAATATTCTCAGTCTCCATCCAGATTCAAAATTTCAGAACTTTTTACCCCAGAAAGAAAAGGAAACCATCTCATGTGGCAGACAACATAATTTCAAACCTTCAGGCTGTGAGCCTGAATGTATGGACATCCACTGGAAGGTACTCAAGCAACAGCACCTTCACAGGGAAAATGCAGAGTTAGCCAAAACTAAAGTACCACTGGCTCACACTGGAGAATCATCCCACCTTCCTGTTGAACCTGAGCCAACCATTTCCTTTTACTTTTGTTCTCTGGCAGGTTCATGGGCAAACCCAGCTGGTTCCTGCATAGCTCTTTTGGCACTTCAGGAGTAAAAAACTTTGTACTCTGAATTTAGTCCCACTATTGGTAATTGTTTAACTGGGCAGGTCCTTGGACCACTTCCTAAACTCTTCCTCTGACAATGCAAACAGCACAGCAAACCATCCTGTTTGCTGTGGTTTTCCATCAGAGGGTTTCCTTTGTTGGGAGTGGTCATTGCTCAGGGACAGCCATGGGAAGGCTCAGTCTGACCTTCAACCAGCTGTGAAGGATTTGCAGAGGTCATTTTGCAGCCCTCTGCTTCCCTGGGGAGTGCTCAGCAAGGACGGGCACAGCTACCAAAATATGTTTGACTACAAACCTCACTATATTTTTTTGTTATACTAGTGTCCAGAGCCTCATAGGAGACCACTGCAAGAAATTCAATGTCATGCCTGCACTTTGCCACTGTTCTGGGGTCTCCTCCTCTCCCAGCAACAAGACACAAGCAAAAAGGGGCAAGAAATTCTTCAATATCATTCTGGTCGCTGCTTGGTAGAGACAAGAAGATGACAGTACTAGGTGAGGAACCAGCTCTTGCAAAAAGCAATCCCACAGCTCACATTGGGCAGTCAATCTGTGGAAGTTCCAGCCCAGACAAAATCATGTGCCTGCTTTTACAGAGGCTTTCAGAAACTACACAAGTACTGGGGCTCGGTGTGTTCTTCACCAAGACACCCCATTTTTTCCTGTGTCCTCAAGATATAACCATGGGAACTTTCCCACTCTGATGGTCCTTATCCCACAAGCCATTGTCTTTTTATTACAACATGCTACAGGACCAATCCACCACTCTCCATTCTAGTGTAGGTAGTCGCAGAGCAAAATTAATCCCATTCATACCTCCAGTAGGTGACATGTTATGAATGTACTTTTTGGCATCTCTTATATTATTTGGGGTGACTGGCACCAGCTGGTCCTGCTGCCAGACCTTTATTCGGTTGGAGAAGCCAATGATATTGAAGTGGTCTTCGGGCCTTAGGTCCTGAAGGATTGTGAAGAGAGCTTCTTTAGTCTAGAAAGAGAAGAGAAACCAGTAGGCACAACTGTCACTGCTTTAGTGGGCAAGAATTTAATTCTTAAGAAGTTATATGGATATATACATAATATTTTCAGCATTAATAAATGTTCAGGCTAATATCTTCAAATGAAGAAGATACAAAATAGGTATTGCACATTCTACCTGCTGCTAGTTATTTTTGTCCCAGGCATGTTGTTCTTCATGAATATGCCAACATTATATTGCTCTGCTCTTCGTCCTTCTATGTGAATATAAGCAACCAGAGTGAGGAAATCTGGTGTCAAAACAAATTCATAGCAAGCAAGGTTAAGGCTCCTGGGTGGTGAGAAGGACGGCTAATATGTTCAAATGAAGAAGATATAAGATAGGTATTGCACATTCTACCTGCTAGTTATTTTTGTCCCAGGCATGTTGTTCTTCATGAATATGCCAACATTATATTGCTCTGCTCTTCGTCCTTCTATGTGAATATAAGCAACCAGAGTGAGGAAATCTGGTGTCAAAACAAATTCATAGCAAGCAAGGTTAAGGCTCCTGGGTGGTGAGAAGGACAGACCACCAAGGATAAGCCAACTGGAATAGTGCAGATGTGCCCAGTTCTCCCCAGTGTGACCCACTCTGATTTGGTAGCCACACAACTGTGTTCACATGGAGAAAAAAATTCCACTTGGCTAGACCAGCTAAGAGAAGATGCCCAAAAGCAGCCTTTGTCCATGAAAACATACTCTACATTGGGATGCAAAACACATGGGAAGAATATGAGGCAATATCTGCAAGCAGAGGGATCAGCAGCTTCTCAGCTCTTCCTCTTCTTGGCCACCATTAAGCCTTTCAAATTCCAAGAAAAGCTATGCAAGAAATAACATAGTGGAGTCATCAGGATTTAAAGGTTTCTCTCATGCCTATCAGGGAAAGGGTTTGTCCAGAAAAAATATTACAGGTAGTCAGCAGTGCTGGAAACTACATTTTTCTAGGCCTGATGTTGCTGTGGAAGGACAGTTTGGAAAGGAGCTCAGAAGGCTGAACAAGCTGTGTCATCAATATCCCTCTGGATTCTGTATTGAAGCTGATGATGCAATGGTGGAACTGCAAACAAATTACCCACCACAGTGGATTCTCTAATCCTCCCAGCTGGTGACTTGGCTTCCAGCCCGCCTGAAATTAAGAGGAATATTTCCCATAGCTTCAAACATTTTGGAGCCAGGTCCCTGCCTGTTTCTGTCCTCTGTATAAAACATTTTCCTTTACAAGGAACACAAGATCATTCCTTCATTTGCTTAACTGGAACATTGCTCCACGTCTCACCACCATGCATTTTATGAAGGGTTCATAGATGAGAATACTAAAAAAACTGCTGGTGGAAGAGGCTCTTTCAAAGAGAAGATGACAGCCCCCACTAGGTTCAGAACACGATGTGCACCAAACAAACCTTCAAGAAGATGAGTATCTGCCCCAAATATGAAGGCTGTCTCCCCAGTCTATAGTCCATAGAGGTCTTGCTAAGATGAGCTAAACAGTGGTTATTTGACAAGAAGGGAAGGTTTTATGCTCTCTCACCTCCTCTTTTGCAATAGCCTTTGTATTGTAAACATGCATCAGATGCTACACGACAACACCCTTCAGAGGGACCCTCAAATATTCACAGTCCCATTTTACAGAGGTGAAAACCAAGGCACAGACTACTTTAGTAATGATGTCAAGGCCACAAATGGAGAGCTTTCCAAACCTTGGAGCTTCCAGCTCTCAAACCAGTAGGCCAGACCATCTCTCATGCACATGTAGAAGGGCAAGGCACCAGTTACACAGTGGAGAAAAGGATTCTTGGATTTGTTCCATGATAATATCATGAGTGGCCCATGCATTTGTCCCTCAAAAAATAAGATCAAAGTAAGCAGCAAGTGAAAATGGAGAAGTTTCTATCCTTTGTGAGTGTCATCAGACCTTCATGCCAACCTCTGCTGAAGGAAATTTGGGGCAGGATGCTAAAACAAGTAACAATGAGACCACAACTGTTCTCTGTGTTTAACATTCCCCCTCTAGTCCCCCCCAGGACAAGCAAGGGAGAGAAACAGAGGTGCCTAGAAGCAATGAATCGGTGGGAAACTCCCCAGATCTCATTATCCATATTATAGCTCTGATTAAAATTGTCATCATTTGACCTTTCCCATTACAAAACCCTTCTTTTCAGTTCTTTGCAGTTCTGTCAAACTGCACTTTTCTCAGAGGGATTTATTGGGCCCAAAAAGCTTTGTTGTTCCTGAGAACAAGGCGAGAGGAGAAATAATCTTGTTTTGGCCTCCTTGCAGAGGGACTGCATCTCACCTCCAGCGTGCCCAGAAATTCCTTTTGGCATTCTTGGCTGCATTCAGCCAGAAGAATAGGAGAAGAAAAGGTGGAACAATGTAGAGCAGCAGTGTAGCTTGATGTTCTGCTAGAACATCAGAAGGGGTCAGGAGGGAACTGAAGCAGAGTTTGATAGAAAAGGCAGCACTTCCCCACACCCTCACCCAGGGGCCAAACATGGGGCTGGGACCACCTCTCTCTCCCCTGATTTCATTCTCTCATTCCTTTTTGTCTCTTGTTTTTGTCACAGTTAAGTCATTTCTGTGGAGTTTGAGTCGTTTTTTCCCAGGAAAAAGTTCTATAGTGTTAACACACAGACAGGCTGGATTCTGGCATCTATCACGTGCTTGCCTCTGCAACTTTAATAAAAATCCTTTGAATTTATGTCACATATATACACACAGACATATGTACAAGTGTGCACGTCCTTGCTCCAAAGCAAACAGAATGAGGGAAGCCATATGGTTCCTTCCCCTGTAGTTTTTACCTCATCCCCAGCAAAAATGAAGGGTGGGATTCAGCTTTCCCAACTCAGTCATCAGAAAGCTGGGCACTGCATCGAATCCCTCTCTAGGCAGGGGGAGACACCTCCAGGGAGTAATCCATCCCATCTGTCTTGGATAGGTTTTAAGATGGGCTGAGTCATTGTCTGGAAGTGCCTGTCTCTCAGCATTGTCTCCAAGAGGCTGAGCAGGTCAACTGTAGAGAAGGTGGGACTCACCTCAAGACCTAATCCTGCCCAGCTCTGAGCACAATAGTGCTTACTGGAGCTAAAAAGAGCTGAGCTGTCTCTCCACCTCCCCCAGAGTGCTCTGAATTGCCTGGCTCATCCTGTGTGTTTCCAGCTCTCCTCCCAGCCAACGAGGACCTCCAGGTTTATCCTAAAGACCACAGTCCTCAAGGGGTGGCATCACACACCTGGCTACTGCTGCTCCTCACCCATAAACAGGCTGTGAGTGAGACGTGACTTCCCTCCAAAGGGCTGGACAGGATTCAGGAGCTGGCAGGCAAAGGGGACTTTCAATAACGAGGATATCTTGGTAAAAGTGCATTGCTTGAAATCCTTGGGTACGTAGCTATGACTGCGTGCTCTTGGTGCCCAACCCTCTCCTCCAGTCTCCACCAGCCCCCAGGCAAGGATCTGCAAAGCTCTTCGTGCAGACAGTGCCTGGCAGCAGCCTCAGCAGGTTTCTCCTTCTGGCCTTGTAAGGACACAGCTGGAACATCTCCCAGCTCCGAGCAGCCAAGGGCTGAGGCTGCCCTGGGCTTCCCAAGCTGCTGTGCTGCCGATGGGGGCTTTGCACTTCCACCTGGCCCCAGTGAGTCACTGGGCTGAAACTGGTGCCAAAGACTTCTCCTGCGAGGCAGCAAGTTAACCCTTTCTTCCCTGGTGAGGGCCAGAGCGTTCCTCCAGGGCTGTGCATCCAACGCCAGTTCCTTTTGGGGATAAAGTGGGCACAGATCTAACCCACTCACACTGAGGAAGCCCAGTTTAAGGGTCCAACACCCTTGTGCCAGGTGCTGCACAAGGGTGCACTGTGAAGAAACACTTCTCCCAATTTATTTGCCAAGGTAGATGCATTTTTTGACACCCTTGTGCCAGGTGCTGCAAGGTGAAACACTTCTCCCAACTTATTTGCCAAGGTAGATGCATTTTTTGTGCAAAGGGTGGAGCAAGGATCAAAGACGAGGAGGGCAGGAAGCAGCAAGATCAAACAGCTGAGATGGGAACTGTTTGTAGCTGTCAGAGACAAGTTTTAAATCAGGATTCAAAAGAGGATAAGGTAGTGGAAGAAGATGCCTCCATTTCCCCCAGGTGGAATTGAGCTGAGAGGTGGATGCTGATTTGTCTCCCCAGTGCATTTCCATTGAGAAGCTGTGGTGGTGAATGAGCTGTCAGCACAGCTGGAACCTAGGGCTTGAAACAGCCACCTCCAGGGGCTACAAAACATCAGTCCCTAAATCTAGAGCAGAACAGTCATGGTCTACAGTTAGGGACAGCTGGGGTGACCATGGCTGCCAGGGAGTGATGGCACTTCTTGTCTGTGCTTCAGAAATGATGGGAAGCTGAAGACAAGCTCACACTGCCTAAATAACCAATGTGCAAGCTGTGTCTTGTCAAACTTACAAGGTCAGAGACAAGCCAGCTCCCAGCCATCACTCTGGTCTTTGTTGCCACTTCCACACTGACACATGGACATGCAACACAACTGCTGCTTCTCTGCTTCTCCCTTGCTAAAATCCCTACATCATGGCCAAGATGATCTGGGGCTGTACAACACCCAGCAACAGCAGGAAGAGAAATTCCTCAGCTACAGCCCAATTCAGCTGTGAACTGTCACCTTTGTACCTGTGCCTTGGGGCTAGCTCTGCCAGACCTCACTGGGCTTAAACACTGGTGGAGGAAAGTATGGGAAGAGGCACACTCCCATGGGAGGGCGGAGAGCCTTCAGCCATTTCTTGGGTCAAAGAGCTGCCTCAGAGACATCTGGGGTGATGTCAGACCATCTGGGCACCTTTTAGGAGGGATTTGAGTCCCGATGACATTTCTCCCACAGTCCCTTGGTTGTTTGAGGAGCAGGGTGAGGGCGAAGCCTGGCTACCCTGAACGCTGTGCAGTTCAAAGGGAGACAATGTCTGGTTGTTAGATGCTGTGGCACTGCCAGACGTCAGCCCTGCTACTGAGCAAGAGAGGAATTCAAGCACCTCATTATAATGCATGTCCCAGGCCCACGTATTCACACTTTCCATTGCCTAGGAGCACTTAGGAGTGCTTCATCCTAAGCCCACATCCTCTGTACAAGCTTCATGCCAGCCCATTAAAAGAGCTAAGGCACAAGATGTAAGCTCAAAGGGAGTTAGGAACCCATAGCTCTGACCACTAACTTGTCTGAGAGCACAACAGTGCAAAGAAGGGCTCAGAAACTAGATCTCCTATAGCAACTAGGAGAAAAGTACAAGTAAATATGTTGTTTGGCAAAACACTGCAAGGAAACACAGGGAGAACAAACAGAAAAGATCCCCCCTCCCCTTCCATGTCCTCTATGCTTTGGTTGATATCCTTCCCTTTCCAAACACACAGAGGCAGCTGATAAAAAGGTCCAGAGATGGTTTTTCTAAGCTAGAACAGCCATAGCTGGTCAAATCTGCCCACAGTCTATCAGAGGGATTAATGCTGTGACTCAAGGAAAGGCTGGAGTCAAAGTTGGACCTGACATGGTGCTGTGGAGGTGAGACAAAGTGCTGCCAAAGACTGGGTGTGGGATCAAAGACCCAGATCCAGTAGGCAAGAGAAAGGCAGCGTGAGCACCTCTGGCATTTTTTGGGGAGCAGCTGAGGCACAGAGGGAGGTACAGTTTGGGCAGTGTCATTCCCGCTGAGGTCTGAAGCCACATCTCATGAGTTTTGCTTTCCTCTATACCCCAGTTTCCATTCTGCCCACAGTGCAGATCACACGTCAGTTGCCAGCCACAAGGACCTTGCACCAAAAATGGGGTTTAACCCAGAAGTTGATCTTTGGATATTTTTTACCTCCTTCTATGCCCGCCTTGGGGAGGACAATCTGCCCTTTCTTGCTCTGCAGGGAGCATCGTGTAGTTCAGGGGCTGCAGCTCACCCTCACCCTCTCCCTGTCAATGTATCTTTGTGCCTTCTTCCTGGCAGATGGTGTAATTGAGAGAAACTCCTTCACAATTTTGGACAAGAAGCATTTTATTTTACACTGCCACTGATGTGGGGGAGTTTGGTTGTAGAGCTCTGGACAATAAAGGTCTGTCTTCAGTCCATGCTCCAGTCTCTCCTGCCTGAACACCACAAATCCTTTGCTAGTAATATGAACATTACTGAGTCCCTATATGGCCTTAAAAATAGTTACTTCCTAGACTGCAAAAGAAATACTCCACCCTTCAAAGAGACTGCTTCTGTTGCCTTTTCTGAAAAACATTTTCCAGTTAATATGGAGTAAATGACTTGGCTCCACATTCATCCAGGGCAGTTAAGCACTGGATTGCTGCTCAGTGGAAGAGAAAACTGTCTTCAAGGATGTGGGTAAGTTTAGCTGCCAGCTGAAGTAACTCACTTCTCTAGCACCCAACAGCACGGTGAGGATCAGTACATGAAGAACTGCAAGATGACCCAATTTCCTCAGGAACCGGAGTTTCACATGCCCAGAGGGCAGAGCAGATGCTGAGCCCTTGCAGTCCCATGGCAGCATTGAGGATATAAATCAGTGCTTGCACAAAGTTTTAAGGAGGCAAGTTCTTATCAGCACCAAGCATCATTTCTTCAAGCATTTATCAGCCATGCAGGATGGATTACATTGGGAGCAGTAAAGGTTGCTGTACAGTAAGTCCAAGGGAAAAGTTTAAAGGCTGCCCCACTGAAATGACCCCACTGGGAAGAACGGGGCCAGCTGGGCAGACAGCCAGACTGACACAGCAGTGGATGAAGGCTACATTCTTGTCTTGTGCTTAGCTCGTTTTAAGTGAGGTCACATCCCATAGCATGCCAGTCAGACTCTCAAGGCCCCACCCTGTCAGCATAACAGTTTCCATGGAGCTAGAAGCAAGAAGGTCAACACCAAGGGGGAAATGCCCCAGGCTCTCAATGCAGGGCTTGACATCTCTCTCTCTGCCCATCCTCGGAAGATGGGGTTAGTCCCAGCACATGAAAACTGTTCCAACAACTTGGGACTTGCATTCTGTCACACAGATCAGCTACTGGCATAGTGCTTGGAAGAGCTGACTTGCCCAAGCAGCTGTCCACAGGACATCCCCTCGATTTCAGGGACCATTAGCTGCTACACTCTGCAGCAGTTGTTGAGCTGAAGCACACGTTGCCATGATTTACATATCAATCAGCCCACATCCCTCATCAAGTAGACACTCTCTCAGACAGAGTCTCTCAGCAGTCAGCAAACTTCTAGGTTTTGGAGTTTTCAAGCCCCTTCTCAGAACATCCTACCTGTGCATTCAACCTGCTAGGGGAGGTGTGTTGTCCTTTCACAGAGAGATGCTTCCCCTCCATGGAGAAAAGCTCTGCGTTATTTCACCCTGGAGATTGCACCATTCCTTCTCAGGGAGGAGTGCTGTTTCTCCATGAAAAGTCTACTTCATAGACATGAAGTATCTGTGATCCCTCCACAGAGGCTGTGACTCTGTAGCCACCTCCTTTCATAGCCCTGGCCCTTTTTCCTTGAACTGTGATACTTCTTTACTTCCAGATGTGACTTCCCCATTTTCATCTCCAGTGTGAGAGGTGGTGACAGTGGTTGGTTGGCTGAAGCAAAGGCTCAGCACTTTTGCTCAGGGTTAGCATTAAGCAACACAAGAGCACTGAATTGTTCTTTAAAAAAAGCAAACTTGCCTATTTTCCCACCTGAGAGTCTGCCACAGGGCCCTCACAGTCCTCCAACACTTGCTATCCTTCCCATTTTCCCTATTTCCAAATGACCTTAGCATCTCCACCTCCAGGAGCTCCACTCCCTCCTGTACATCTCTGCCTCCAACCCTTCCCCTGCCCACTTCCATTCCAAGCCACTGCCTCAGACCTCACTCCAACAGGTTTCTAAACAAGGTCCCACAAGCACTTCTGAGCTTCAACTACCCTTCACAGTTAGAAGCAGATTGTCCCAGCTGAACAACATGTAGTGTACACCCCATATTAGGATGAAAGGGTATTTACTTGGAAATAACAACGTAGTTACAAGGAGTATTAAACTAATAGCTTAAGTCTTGGCAAAGACCAGATGTCTTCTAGACTTGGTGGATCTTGTACATCCATCAGCCCAGCTACAGGTTTGCCAGCTAAACAGACAAGACTCTACAAAGAGACAAGCACAGACAAAGAAAATAACCTACCTAGGTTCACATAACTGATGCATGATGAAAACACGAATAGAAGCCAGGTCTAACTTCCAGGTGTTGCTCCAGCAACTAGAAAAACACAGTTCCACCTTGGAAAGAGCTACCAAGGAAACACAGATCTCTAGCTTCACAGATTTGAATGTAGATGCTGGGGCCTTGAGGGTGCTAATAGGCTTTAATGGTTCTGACCAGTCCCACCTGGGGCCTCCACCCACATTCCTGCCCATTTAAGCTCCAACCTGGGACCCCACTAACCTGTCTTGAGTTTCAGATCAAGAGCTATACTATAGTTGTCTCTAGCTCTGTCCTAACTATACCTGATTATAGATCTCAATGCCCTTGAGTCACAGAATAACCTCCCAGCTTGATTTAGTCCCTTTCTTTGCACTATGGACTTTTCTGGTGATTGCTGGGCTGTGGCTGCCACTTTAGTAACACACATTTTCAGTTCATCCTTTGATGAATTCAGCAAAGGTTCCAGGAGAAGCTCTTGGGAGAATTCTCAGTGCCTGCATGGGATTTTAAGTTCAAGCCTCAGCAACGTTTCCATGCCAAACTCTGCATTTGCCTTTTCATCCTATTTACTCTGAATCCAATTACCCAACCTATTTACTCTGAACTTGCCATTGATGGGTGGCTGGGGTCTTCCTGGGAAATTCTGTCTCTACTTTTACTGCCTCAGCATTGAGCAAATCAGCTGGGGGGATGTTGACTGCTAGTCCTGAGACCAGGAACAGATGTTCCCTGTCCTGAACATCTGAGGGCAACTTTCCCTGAAGTTTACTTGCTTCTTTGTATGACCCTGTCATTATTTATAAGTTTTAGGGTTTGGGGAAGGCAAAATATTTTGCTGCATGACAAGCACTTGCATCTTTCTTGGAAGCTGGGCACTTAAGCTTATAGAGATGTGATGTCTTATTTGCTGTAGCAGTTCATATATATCATGTTCCCATCTGCAGAGGGGACTGAGGTGACTCTGCTCTTGTGTACTCCCAAGGAGGAAGCAGCTGCATGAAGTTGTGGTGCTGGAGACACTGCCCACAACTCTTCACTCAAGCTGTTTTTTTCCAACAGAAATGGAAAAACTGACAAATCTTTCCTCTTCACAGGGGCTTTAAACTCACTAAAGGCTGTAATTACGATTAGTATTTTTTTCCAAAGTCCCCTGGCATTTTAAGGCAGTTCTCCTGGGAAGCGGACATTGTTTTGGGTCAACAAAAGGCCCACAGCCAGCTCTGCAGCAACCAGCAGAAGTCAGTGGAGTTGCAGAAAGAACTTCAAATGTTCAGGTGCTCGTCTGCTCTCTCACCACCCTGGAACCCCTCAGAGGGACTGTGTGCTGAGGCACAGAGGTTTAGGGATATGTGTATATAAGGCACTTGGGCCCTCAGGAAGACTTAAACAATGTGGGTCACACATCAAGGGTCCCAACAGTGGCCCTTGGATGGATGCAGACAAATAAACTGAGGTCTTTGCAAATAGGCAGCAGGTCCCAGCTTCAGCTGAGCTCCTCCTGGCGCAGTCAACCTCAAAGAAAATTTCAGTCTGGCACACTACCTTGGACAACATGCCAGGCTTGTGGTGTAGCCAACGGTTTAACTGAGTGGGTGGGCCTGTATTGCCTGCAGGAAAGGTAAGGTGAAGTGAATCTGTGGTTGAAACTACTGCCTTTTACTGCATGTCTGCAAAATACCTGTAAATCCACCCCCTTGCCCACACGTTCATAGCTTGGAAGATGCTTGTTCTGTAAGCCTGAACTGCAGGCTGATAAAGGCCCTTTTTCACCCTGCTGAGTGAAGGTGGGGATAAGCATGGTAATCACAAGGGGCCCTTCTTTCTCCTAGTTATACCAAGGCAAACCTGCAGTATCCTCCTCTACCTGGCCAAAGGTACCATCAAAAATCAGCAGATCAGACTGCTCAGATGGAAAATCATTTTGCTGCCCAGTACCAGATATTAACCTGTTCCCCAGGCTCTTCTGGCTCTTGATAAAAGCAATTATTCCACACAGAGCTTGCTGTCTCTTTGCAAATAAGGGAAAAAAGCTCACAAGGACCAACCCAATATTTCCCTTGCCAGTGGGACACCGGCAATGACGTGCAATGTCTTGAACATATGAAAAATATTTTATCTCAATAATCAAGTTTTCTCTTCCTGACCTTCATCTCCTTGCCAGTGCTAGAAGCTGAAGGCTCAGATCCTCAGTGGAGGTGGACTGCTGCAACACAATTGAGTCTGCTAGACATTACCAGAGTTCAGAGGCTGTGAAAACTGCAGGAGGAGCATGTACATTAGTTGATCTTCCCCACAGAGCTAATATATTTCTCACTAGTGTGAGGGGAATGTCTTCATGGGTTTAATGATTTGATTTAGGCTGATCAACGAGTCTTCCTACCTGTGTTTGCAACTGGGTTTGGACATCTTGTTGCTTCAAGGGCTAAGATGCCTTAGGAAGAAAGGGATGGTATGAACAAATAAAAATTCATGTAGGAAAAGGAAAGCTTTGGGAGAGGAAAAGAGGAAATGACTCACGATTAGACTGTGGGAACTGCAGTGAGCATGAAATCCTGACCCCGTTGGAGACACTTGGCCATTAACTTCATAGAAGCAGCTGAGTGAAGAGTACAAAATCTCCTTTGGCTACTGCAGAAAGGGGCACACAGCTGATGTCTCCCATCCTTGCTTACACAACCCTAAAAACTGTCCTTTGTCATATTTACCACAGCTGACCTGCAAGAGCACTCTTTACAAGTGCTGACTGTATTTTTAGCTGATCTTGCATGTGACTCAGTGGAGAGAAATGAGGAAAGGCAACCCCATGGGAATTCCCAGCTCTCTCCACACCACCACAGATCACCACAGCTGCAAAGGGTCTGAGAGACAAGCAGAGCAGGCATTTCCTCTGCTCGGATGTATCCTGCCACCAGGGGACGTGGCTGTAATTTAACAAACATCTTAACAACAACAACAACAATTGGGGAAAAAGGCCATTGAGCAGACATGGGTCCTGGCTGTAAGGTTCTTACTGTATCAGAAGAGATGAATTACTCAGCCAGTTGTAGATTTTGGTCTTGACTATGCTGTGTGAGGTTTTTATGGTTTAGGTCATAATTCCATGAAGTTCTATTTTCTGGAGCAGTTGAAATTAGAAGAAGATAAATGTTGCCTGCACATAGGACTTCTCCATAATATTAAGAGTGATTCTCCATAAAAAGAGTACATATAGGTGAGATATACTTCAGGTGCATTGAGAAGAGTGTGACCAGCAGGTCAAGGGATGTTCTCATCCCTCTCCACTCTGCCCTAGTGAAGACACATCCAAAGTACTGTGTCCAGTTATGGGCTCCTCAGCCCAAAAGAAACAGGGAACTACTGGAGGGAGTCCAGCAGAGGCCTTGAAGATGTTGAGGGGACTGGAGCATCTCTGTTCTGAGGAAAGGCTGAGAGCCCTGGGGCTGTTTAGCCTGGGGAAGAGAAGCCTCAGAGGGGATCTGATCAATGCTGAACATGATCTAAAGGGCAGGTGTCAAGATGCTGGGGCCAGACTCTTTCCAGTGGTGCCCAGTGACAGGACAAGGAGCAACAGGTACAAACTGCAGCTCGGGAGGTTCCATCTGATCATAAGGAGAAACTTCATTCCTGTGAGGGTGTCAGAGCCCTGGAGCAGGCTGCCCAGAGAGGTTGTGGAGTCTCCTCTGGATAAATTCCAGTCCCTCCTGGATGTGATCCTGGGCAGCCTGCTCTGGGTGACCTGCTGGAGCAGGAGAGTTGGGCTAAATGATCTTCCAACCCCTACTCTTCTGTGATTTTTTCAGGGAAAAAAAATTGGATAAACCCTCAACAAAGATTCTGGCTAGACCTTTCTCTCACTTTAAGCTCAAGAGGCACCTATTTGTAGCTAATTACCTGGAGATTGATGTATGTTTAGCAGCAGGTGCTGGCTAGGCTATGAAGTAGACCTTCAGGGGTTAATCCTTGGCCCTGTTGTTTCTATTAAGTATATGAAAAAGAAACACTAATACCCCCAGGAGGAGAATAAAAGCTTTCATAGCACAAGGTTAATCTGCTGACCCAAGGTACCACTCGCACAGCTTGTGCTTGCACCAAAGCCCTTCAGAGTTTTAATCTCCCCAGCTCAGAGCTGTGTCACTGGCTGGCTGCTTTCAGCACGCAGGACCGGGTGCATTTCTGCAGTAGCTGTTTCTTCTGTGAGGCAAGGAGGAAAAAAAAAGGATAATGGAAGGCCAAAAGCCAGGCTCTGTCCACAGGAATTTGTAAAGATTCAGAGAGATCTTCACATTCAAGACCCCATTCAGCCTGGTACTAGGTATGTTTGTTAACAACCCTCTGTTTGCTATTCCAATTGCTGGGGAAGATCATTAGGAGCCATAGAAGTCATACTCTGTTTTAGCTTACAGTGGAGATAATTTGATTTAATAGAGGACATGGCTTCTTAATTAAAATTTATGATCACCATTGAAAGCAGATAGTAAAGTTTTTAGCAGAGAGAGAAAGGCAGTTATACCCCAATGTCCTCATTCAAAGGCAGAGAACTGCCAGACAATGACCATGGTCTGTGTTTTCAAGAACATCTAGGCTAATGTTGGTGGCCAAGAGAAAAAAACAAAGTCTCTCAAAAAACCACACTTTCTAGAAATATCAGTGTGTTCCAGGCAGGCAACCAAGAAGCCTGAATGAACTAATTAGTGCTGCTTAACTGGCCAAGATACAAGTCCACACCACTGGCCTTCAGCCATTCTAGTAGTTACACCACACCATCCATAAAGTCTGAAACTGCCCCATACTGGTGTCAATCTGTGTGGAAAGGGTCACTTTCCCCTGTCACTATCTTGGCCATGGTAAGAAAGCAGAAGGTAAAGATGTGGCCATCCAACAGAGAGAAGCCAACTGACTTCTCCACATCTCATGCCTGAGGGAAAAGTCTTCAAATGGAAGGAAACGATGGTAACCCTACCAGGACTTCTGTCATTTTCTGCATAGACATACAAGATGAAAACTGGACTTAACTCTCCAGTGTGAGTGCAGACCTGAGGTGTACCTGTCAAATCATTCAGAAGAGAACTCAAATCTTAATTAATGTTTGCTTCTAGTTTAGACTAATAACACTGTGCTGAGAGAAGCAATCCCCCAGGCATGATGCCCTTCCAGGCCAACTGCTTGGCTCCTGAACTGGAGATCATTTCCATTTGTCCAGCTCAAGACCAGAAGAAGCAAAAATATTGAGGCATCAGCCTGAACCCTCCATATCAAAGGTCAATTTTAAGCATTGCTGATGTGCCCTTCAGCTTGGTGTGTTGGCTCATCTCAAGATATGTGCCCTGGAAACACGTCTGAGATTTATGCTGAAAGATTGAGATTCTCAAGCAAGACAAATTGACCTTTCTTTCAACAGCATGCATTGAGTTATGAGGTTTTAGCCAAGGTTAAGGACAGCAGTAGCTTTCCTCTGCTGTTAAGCTGGATACAGTGGCCTGCTGAGAGTTCTCCCAATTCTGCCTCTCTCCAAACTGCTCAGAACAGAACTGCCCAGGACAATCCCATCCACAGTAACCCAGATCAGTTCTGACAGCACCAACCTGTTTTATAGAGTGATAAAGTCCTCTGCATTTCATGTTCCCATCTCATTCCCAGTCACATAATTTCTCACTGCAGGCAAATCAATTCACCTGGGGATTTCTTCAGAGCCTCCTCTCACCTCAGACATACCAAACGTTTTGCAGAAGAACCCATCTGGTGAGGTGAAGGCTGAAGCAAGCTCTCTGCAAGCTTACAGCCAACCAGTCTATGATAAATGCCAGAACCTCACCTGTTTCAGTTTTGTCCCCACCATGGAAGCACTGCTGTCAAGCACAAACACAACGTTCTTTGGCAATGGAGGAAGATCTGTGGGGGCGAAGTAGTGCACGAAATACCCATTAAGAATCTGTGGAAGAGCAGGGAAATCAGGAATCAACAGGAGATCTTGACACAATGTTCCACACACATCATTGTGGGATATTTGTTTGGGCACATCTGATGCTTCTTTCAATGTCTGTGTCTACATTGGAGGATATGAGTGCTCTTTGATGCCCCTCTTAATCCTGGTCTCCTGTTTATCCAGGCTGAGGGAGCCACTAGAGCTCCTCACATCTTCATTGGTGGACACTGGGTTTTCCTTCCAGATATAGTAAGAGTAAAATGTGTCTACTCAGGGTTCAGAAATAAAACATGCATTTGGGGAACTGGTCTTGATGGATCTATATGTATACAGACAGTATATTTGGATACATACAGGCAGTTTATTTGGAAACTAAAAAGCAGATACAAAAAAAAGAAACTCAGTG
>NW_008631513.1:0-279 GCF_000691845.1 Merops nubicus
TTTTAAGCTATACAGCTTAAAAGCTATACAGCTTATTTTTTTAAGCTATACAGGTCTTTATCAGTACTGAGACTCCTCCATAACGGCTGCTTCATGCTACAAGTTTTTGAGCTACAAATATTTATACTGATGCTTTACTTTTCCTACTCTGGCAGAATTATACACAGAGGTTAGGTTCCAGTTTAATCATTTCTAGAACTGGAATCACAGAGGATGATACAATGTGGTGCTCTGAAGATGGTATCACCTGAAGTGAATGGAATATAAAAATGAAAGTCA
>NW_008631513.1:300-33505 GCF_000691845.1 Merops nubicus
CATATCAATATCAAATCACATATCAATGATTCTAATTAAGATTTTAAATGAAATGAAATAAAATTTTTCTGATTTCTTGGCTACTTTTTTCGCCTTAGTGCTGTGTCTAGGAACCACTCTGTCACTAGAGTTGTCCAGAGAGTACTTGGATTTGGGGTAAAAATGTACATTATTTCTTTTTGTTATAATGCACATAATTTTAATGTATATAATTTTAATTTATATTGAATACTTTAAAATAATTTCTTATTATCTATTTTTAGACTTCCAGACTTAAGTTATTTTCTTTAAACATGTACATTCCATGCCTCTACATTGATTTTGTTATATATTTCTAGACAGGTAACTTTTTGTTATTAAGTCTTAAATAGCATACATACCCTTGTGGCACGGCATATAAACAGCAATTCTAAGATCAAATAAATATATTTTACCTGCTACCTTGTAACTGTATCCGTGTCCAATACAAAGGTTTCATGGGACGGGTAGGTTCAACAGCAGGTTTTCGAGGACCTTGGTTTGAAGATAAAGTGCTATTAAAAGAGAACCCAGGCCCAGGAGGTGGAGGGGGTGGAGGTAATCCAGATCCAGGCAATGGAGGAGGAGCAGGAGGTCCCAACCCTGGAAGCGGTGGTGGTGGCGGTGGTGGCGGTGGCGGTGGTGCTTGAGAATTCTTACAACCTTCAGAAAGTGGAGGTGGCATTGGTGGATCAGATCCAAACTGAGATGTCAGTGAAGTTGGATCCGTTGGCAAAGGTGGTGGTGGAGGAACTAAACCTGATAGTGAAGAATCAGGAAGGGGAGGAGGAGGTGGTGGTGGTGGTGGTGGAGGAGGTGGGATTTGTTTTGCTTGACAAGGTAAGACACTTTCTGAAGACTGTACATTGCATTTGTCCTTATTTTCACTTTGGGCAGAAATACTATGTGACAAAGAAGAAATATTAAGCTTTTTGGGTACTATTTGGTTATTTTTCACAGCTCTGTTTTCTTCTTCACTAGGCTTTATGAAAGTTTCTCTGTCAGTCTGGATACATACATTTCGGTATGTCTTTGGTGGGTTATCATCCTCAGTAGAAACACCAATATCCTTTGCTTTTTGATTTCTTCTGTTTAATTTATTATCAAGTTCATTCTTCAGATTTGCAATGGTTTCCTCAAGCTGAGCAGTTGATACAGCATGTTCTCCACGTATACGGAAGACCCTGAGTTCAAACTGAGACTGTAAAACAACAATAAAAAACTCTTGGTGCAAAATGTTTTTCTAAAGTGTATATTTTGTAGTAATTAAAAATCTTCACATTTAGACTACGTTCTTACTTTAAGCAAAATCAGAAATAGTTCACTTTACAAATTCTAAATGTCTTTATTGCAAGCTTTTAGATAATTAGTAATCTTTAAATAAATATAAGTAGTGTTTCAACAAAATGTATTTTATAGTAAACCAGAAGCTCAATTTAGTAAACTCTATCTTGTCTTTAAGCAGACTTACTGATTTTTAACTGCTGAATACAATAATTCATAGGTCATTATGGTAAAAAAGGTACCTTTTTCAAACACGGTTGTAATGAAATTGTTTTATTGACTAGTTCATAAATATGCCCTATAGATAGTTAACAGTTTTTAGGAATTAAAAAATTAAACACAACAGAATTTTAATCCTCCCAGATTAAACATTAAACAAACAAATTAAAAGACCTTTTCAATCTATTAAAGTGTTCTCATCAATTAAAATCACAAAGGTACACATACATTCTCCTTCAAATTTATCTTTACTATTAGATTAAAACTTTATTTCTACCAGATATATTTGAATCTACAAATCAGGAAAATAAATCTGAGAACCGAGGATCAAAATGATTTCACTGAGGTAGAAGGAAATAATCTTTCAAGAATATCTGTAAGTAAGGAAGAAAGAACCCACTTTTCTTACCATGTATCAGAAAAACACAAAACATTTGACACAGAAATATCTCCTTCAGATAATCTAACCCAATACTGCACTTCTAGATGGTTTAAGTCTCTACAAGGTATTTTCTGGCATGCCACAATACTATCAGGCAGCTGACTGGTGTTATCTTGTTTCCTTGCAAGGCGATGACTCCTGAAAGATCATTTTCCAGGGTTCTTTCAGGATCTCTGTGCAAAGGGCAGCCAGCATTTCAACAGAAGGAGCTAATGAGCTGTCATTTTCCCAAATTCCTGTAGGCACAGCAATTTACACTTAAAAAATTCCCACATAGTGCTGGTCAGAAATGGCAGCATAACACTCCCTACTTATCATTCCAACTTGGGTATTAGGTCAGATTTTATATTTGACACCATTAATTAATATGCATCCAATTCATGCATGTGTAGCTCAATATGGCATGTACTGTAATTTTATGTCATACAAAGAAGGTTGGCTAGATATGCAAATAATATATGTGATTTCTTCCAGCAGTATGATCAGGTTGCATTTTAACCAGTTTGTTGGCATAATAGGTAAATAATCTGAAAATACTAGATACAAAATGCTCCTTCTCTTAACTGACAAGTGTAAAGGTGAGAAATCAAGTTTAAAGTCTTGCAAAGATAATCAAACAGAGATTTCTATTGGAAACAATACAATTTCTATCAGTGTTATAGAACTAGGGCTCATATATACAACAAACAAAACAGTTTTTGTTTGACTTTTATTTTTTCATTTTCCTACTCTATCAAAGTTTGTTGTTACTCAGCTTAGTTATTAGTTCAATTCAACTATGACAAGATTTTCTGCCATTTGAATTGCTCCAGAGCAATCACTTTCCATTCTAAACTCAGAATACTGTTACATAATCTAAGTAATGAAGTCAGTTTGCCTTAGGGAATTCAGCTGTTTTGTTTATTCATAGTATTTTTCCCCTGTTGTACATCAAAAACTCCTAAATAGAACTATTTACTTTGAACTTTAAACATTTTCCCAGTAGTGAATCTGAAGTAATCTTAAAAGCACACTATAAACCAAGCACAGTAGTTAAAAAAAGTACATATTACATTTAACTGGGCATGAAAGAAACTGTTAGTAGTATTATATGTTTTTTCAACTACAGATCTTTAGTCTTTACTTTACAGTATAAAATTGGTGGTTTAAACTCAAAATTATATTTTACATGATTGTCATGTTTTTTCTTGCTTTTTACTCTTTCACATTTAAAAAGTATTTTCTATTAATGAAAACAATTACATTGTTAAATTAACAAACAAGAATTAAATCTAAAATTATTAAACACAAAAATGAAAAGCAGGTTTAACAAAAGTGATACATTGGGAATCTGTGCTGAAGATCTCATCAATGGAAAAGAACAATCTTATCCAACTGACTGCAACATAAAAGACCAGTAAGTAATAAACTAAGTTTTTATTTACTTTACATCTCAAAACAAAGTAAGATTAAGTAATACTGAGGTCTATTCAGTATACATAACCATGATAATATTTTAAAAAAAATTTTTAAGAATATGTGTACTAATATGTACTGTGGATGTGTGCATGTGTATATATATATATAAGAAAATAATACATACATATTCTTAATAAAAGTCTGCTTTCTGGCAAATATTTGTTGAAAAGAGATGAAACCCTCTAAAATCTGATAACGAATCAAATGGAGACCAAACAGTATGGAGTCACTCCACGCAGGTAGAATTTAAAAATTGTCTTTTTGCCATGTACTATGACAAGTATGTATAAAGTCTAATAAATTTTCTTTATTATACTACTAAAGACTAGTTACATACCTTACCAACATGTAGTACTAAATAATAAAGAAAAACAGTGTATGTTAAACTTATGCACCTTTTACTCCTGAAATAAATCAATAACTAAAAATATTTTTTTTTTCAGTTGCAATTTTCACTTGTCTATGGCTTAAAACTTTTTACATGGTATAGTTTATTAGAATGAATTCCAGAATTCAGGCTGCAGAATGCTTACTGGTAATCACCATACCTCGATATGCAAATCTCAAAGGAGCCTATAGGCAACTTAAACTAACTAAAACAAAATATATTTAATGAATTAAATGAAGTTTAAACTAGAATAATTTTTGACAGAAACTTCTTATCAATATAAACTTTCATTATGCAAGATGTTTTCTTGACTTTACAAACAGGTTGTTCTTTAGAACTTGTGGGGTTTGTATTAGTTCAGAATCCTTCTTCTGATGTATTATACATCAAATTTATAATTGGTATTTTTATTATAAAGGTAAGTTGTTAAACTTGGCTATTGCAATTGGTGACACTATATATCTAGGCAAATATTTTCTTTCTTACAATTAATAAAACAAAGGATAGAAACAGTGTAATCTTTTTATACTTTACTATAAACAAATCTAACGTACTGAAATGGAATAGAATTATTTCCATCCCACAATTACAAGTGGGAAATAAATCAATTAAAATTACTTTTATTCTATATGCTATCACTAGAATCCTGAAATATTAAAAAGATAATGTCAACACAGAGACATTTTGTTAAATAGAAATGAATGCTACGAGCACTTGCGCACACCTTTCTAGGTTTTTCATTTGTAAATGCATTTGCCACTCTGTTGACTTGTTTAGATGTCTGGCTGCCTGCTTCTCAATAACATTCATGAAAGAAATTTGGATTGTATATGTAGATTCAACACCTAACAAACTAGTTCAAGGAACACATGTTTCTACTCCCCATATAATTTCACTTTCTTGCAGTAATAATCCACTTTTTCAGAGCATATGTCAAATTAAGCCCTCGGGTCCTTGCATGTACAGGATCTCCAGCTTCTAATTGGGTCATTGACTCTTGCCAGCCAATTAGTGACATCTAGTTTTTGTTATATATCCATTCTTTTCCTCTACACACACACACAACTGATACAGCTACCTAAATTTCCATCACAGTAGAGATCTATTTCCTCCAGATTACTGTTACAAAACCAGGTTAGAGACGGCTACATTTCAATAAAACCTTATTACTATTTCCTCTTTATATTGCCAGTCCAGAAGAAAGCATAACTCTATAAATAAATGTACTGTAAAAGCCTTAATGTGCTGAAATGAGATTTCAATCACAAATTTGAGAGTACCTCCTGAGTACCTTAAACTTAATCCACATAGCAGTACATTATGGAAAAAAAAATTGCCTTATCTTGGTACAATCATTCTTACATTCATTGTCAGTATTAAATATGCAAACAATGCTATACTAGTATGCTGAAGAACACTGTTAGAATTCAGAATTCATAATTTTATCAGACAAGGAGGTGGCCTGGAAATACATGCTATGATTCAAAAACAACTGGAACATACATAGCCATGGAAGGGACTGAACAGCAGTATGGCAATTCTAGAGGAAAAGGATCTGTGAGGGATAGCATATCACAAACTGATCATGGGTCAGCTCCATATTAAAATATATTTAAATGTAATATGCAAAAAATAATCCTTGTGCTCTAATCTGCTACTAAAAGCTGTGTATGTTCAGTTTAAGAAAAATGCTGTCCCTGTGTTTGTGATCACAGCTATTGAAATCTGGGGCAGCCCGTTTGATATCAATCTTCTAGATTCAATCTACATTGTCGTTTGTCTCCACTTTATGCTTACTGGATAATGCCCCTCTTGTTTCCTTAATTTCTCTCTGGACCCTTTAATTTGCTTTGCAAGATGTAATTCATCTCGAGTGTTATCAACTATCCCTTTAATCCTATGCTTTCTGACCTCTAAAACTGGCCTTCCTGGCTGTTGTCCCTACTTTTCGATTCTCTCACAAGCTCTGGAAAAGTTGGAAAGCTCTGAAAAGCTGACCAGCAGAAAGGAACCTGAAGGTACTGATCAACAACCAGCTAAATATGAGCAAGCAGTGTGCTCAGGTGGCCAAGAAGGCCATCCTGGCTTGCATCAGAAATAGTGTAGCCAGTAGGAATGGGGAAACGACCATGCCCCTGTAACTCAGAACTGGTGAGCCTGGAACTGCACCTCAAGTCCTGTGTTCAGTTTGGGCACCTCAATACAAGATGGACACTGAGGTTCTGGAGATCTAGAGAAAGGCAACTAAGCTAGTGAAGGATCTAGAGCAGAAGTCTTATGAGAGGCAGCTGAGGGAACTGAGCTTATTTAGTCTGAAGAAAAGGAGGCTCAGGGGAGACCTTATGACTCTTTAGAACTACCATAAAGAAGATCTCTTCTCAAGAGTGAAAACCAGCACAACAGGAGGAAATGGCCTCAGGTTGTGCCAAGTGAGGTTTAGGTTGGATGTTAGGAAAACTTTCTTCACTGAAAGGGTTATCAAGCACTGAAACAGGCTGCCCAGGGAAGTGTCTGAGTCACCATCCCTGGACGTGTTTAAAAGTTGTGTAGCTATGGTGCTTCAGGACATGGTTTAGCAGTCAACCTGATAGAGTTAGGTTAATGGTTGGACTCAATGGTCTTAAAGGTCTTTTCCAACTTAAATGATTCTATGATACTCTGCTTCCCTCCAATATCTTCCTATTGAATAAACAGGCAATTTAGTTTAGCCCTTTCCCTGGTAAGTCTTTTTTTGTCGCCAAATTTGTCCTTGCTTTGAACACAGGTTTCAGATTTTTTGCACCTCCGATTCTGATTAAATAAGGTCTATGCTTATGTGTTATTCAAGCGTCACCAGTATAGCTGTACCCACAAATGAGTTTCTTTGGTTTCTCAAGGTTTGTCTGGTATCTGCCATTGGAATAGGTACGATCCATTTTCCTTCAGTAAAATCACCTCACCAGAGCAAAAGATCCCAGGTGATTCTCAGTTCCCTTAAACACGGGCACTTATATATAAGTTTAGAGTATCTGTATTACTCTCCCCCTGAAAACAGGTAAAATAAAAGGCATCCCTAAAAACCAACCAACCAAACAAAACAAAACACCCAAACCAAACCAAACCAAACCAAACCAAACCAAACCAAAACAAAAAACCCAAACAAAACCTACACTTCTACATGACATTGCCATGATATAATTATGCAAATATCCAAAATTTTGATACACTGTAACCCGGAAAACAAGATTCTTTTTTGAATTGCTTTCTGTCTTCCTGTCTTTCCCTCTTACATGCAGCCCCCTGCCATATGACTCCAGTGACTTCCTTTTATACCTGCTAAATAACTTGACACAGAGGAAAAAAGCAAGATGTATTTTCCGAAATAATGTTGGCAGCTTAGCCTTTTACCCATGAGATCCAGGAGACTATGGAACATATGTTCAAAGGAAGAGAAAGCCGTTCAAAATTGAATCCGTGCACTGTACTTCCACTAACCACTGCAGTCTCAGATGATAAAGGAGATAAATTAATCACAAAAGAAAAAGACCAAATCCTCTCGTTCCGAATGTAACCTACAGGTGTTCTAAATGTCTTAGAACTGATAACATGGATCACATACAAATCTCAGCACTAATGTGACAGATTTCCTCTGTGCTCAGGTAGGTGACAGATTACAGTCTCATTTAACACAGTTAATAGAGTCAATTATAATCTATATAAGCCAATTAAATGCATTCAACCTAAGTATACTTTTTTTCTGTCACTGCTGTATATATTGTGATTTATATGGACAAAGACTTTCTGACTAGGACATAGAATCGCTTTGAGATGAAAGTTTCAGAGCAATTTGTTTGTACAAATATAAGGAAACCACAAATCTCTACAGCAATATACATTCAAAAATGAGCTACTGGCTTGTTATTAGTAAGGACTCTTTTGCACCATAAATCTTAAAAAAAAATCCTGAAAATTATAACAGTAGGACATGAAAAACCCTCCCTCTGAAACAGTGTTTAGAGCAAGCAATATGGAGAACTTTTGCTTTAAAACTAGTAAGTTAATGCTTCACTGTTAATGCATAATATTTTTTTCACTAGTGTTTACAGTGCAATTCTACTCTGAAAAGCAACTGTGTAAAAATGGCACGTCTTTAATGAACAAATGTGTTCTACATATATCAGAGACAGACCTCTTCTTTAACTGAGAAACACACTTTTACTACTTTTTATTCTAATTAGCCTGGAAAAGCAACATAGTACAGGGAAAGTGAGCTTGATTTTATTCCAGTCTCTGAGTTTATATACTGATTGTTACATCTAATTGGTTACTTATGCCAAGCCATGAAAGAAAAAAAAAAGGGAACAAAGAAGACACAAAGTATCCAAGGATATGGATTCTACAAGTGGACACACTGGGGAAGCTGGGGGTGGTGGTGGGGGTGAGGTGTGGGAAATAAGAGAAAGAAACGAAAAAAAGGTAAGAATTATTGAGTTGCCAAAGAGAAATATTTTTATCGACTTTACAGCTTGGTTTCTTTTTTTCCTTAATAGTATTTTGGCCATCAAAGTACCATTCATAGAAAAGAGAGGAAAAAGAAATTCCTCACAGACAGCCTCTGATTTTATGGTTTTGTTCATTCTAAGTAATTTCATATTCAGTTTTTGGAAGAGCTCACACTTTTGATTCTTGTATTGTGTTGACAAAGAAAAAAAAAGTCCTTTTTTGTTAAATCTCTGTCCTTGAAAAAACATACATTTGTTTTAAATTTTAAAAACAATCAGAGATTTTTTCAATTAAAAAAAAAAAGTCTGTGCCAACTTTTCATAAAAATCAAAAATTTTCTCTAATAAATATGTCAACAATTATAATCAGTTACACATGGTACATCAACATTTTCAAGGGTATCCAGTAAGGATTATTCCTACACCTCACAGTGAAAAAGTAGGCTAAATGATTGACCAGTCTCAAGCATTCACAGAACTCTGGGAATTTGTATAGGCTCTGTATACAGAACCCAATTCTCCTTCTAATTTGAAAATATTAAATACTTTGTTTTATAGAGGGAATGTAGCAAGAAAAGTTGCGAGGAAATGTGTCCATAGCAGGTATACAGAATGTTGTTTTGCTATATATTTTTGAATATGTAGTTATTGAACAATTATTGGCATTTAAGTGGTTGAGAAAGAAATCAGCCTTATAGCCAGTCATTTTGCAATACAAAGTTATTGGTATGGTACACCATTAAAATCTGCCAGTTTACACTGCAACATATAGAAGTAAAATTAAAAGGCTTAAAATTCACATAACATTTTAAGCACTAACTCATTTCAAGATAGATAAATTAAATATTTACTGGGGAGATACATATCATGTTTAATAAGTTACAAAATACAACTTCTGATTTCACAACACTCACAATTATTTGTGAATATTAATTTGTGATTCTTCGAGAAATTACCATTTCTACACGGATATATTATGAAGAGGTCCTCTATGTCAAGTTACTACACATAAGTAAAACCTATAAATAGACACCAAGCATGTAGCTGAGTACACATTAAAAAAATATATTATTCTTACAACAACTAAGTTGCATTACTCAACAATGTAATTAAATTGCATTTTGACATGTCAAATATCATTAAACTTCAAAAAGCAAAGCAGACCTTTAATAGCTTAACTATTTAAAACAGAAGAGTAAAAATTTGTATTTATGAAAAGGAACCCTAGATGATCAACTTGTATATCCTACATTAAGAATTTTAATAATTAGGTATTTGAGAATATCACTTACACAGTTAGAATGGTTAAGAATGCATCTTCTATAATAACTGCCTTCCTTACGTAATGTTTTATAGTCATACATAACAGATGAATTGCTATTATTCAAAGAATACATATTCAAATGAGTGAAATTTTTAAAACCTGTTTCGTTATAAAATACATATTGCTGTGAGCTTAAGAAAATTGTTACAGAAAGTGTAACAGAAGCAGAAGACTGGAATACCAGGTCTTTGTATAAGACACGTATTTATACTCTCTGAAGGTCTGACTAATTTTAAAAAGGATTGCCAGTATAACTATGCAAGTTGTGTGAATTATCTACCTGGAAGAACAGAGCAATGTCATCAGTCTGGAATTTTGATTTAATTCATGAATTCCTCCTTCCTATGCCACCAAACCAGCTGGATACAAAACAAAATAAACCTTTATATTTCAAGACTGATATAAAGGGAAAAAGATGGTAATTTTACTGCTTCCCTCACTGACCAATCAGTTTTGATTGTACTGAAAAAATTGCAGGACAAGGAAAAAATTGTCCTGTCTGGAAAAAAAAACCTAACCAAACCAAAACAACATTTAACCAACATCAGCTTCAAAAAAACCCCAAGGAGGTAAATGAGCAACTGAATGAATGTATGACAAAGTAATACACTTGATACAAGTAGGTACTTAAAGGCAAACTAAATAAAAATGATCTCTAGGAAATGTATTGTTTTCTACTCATCTGCTGTTATTTATGGTATTTTCTTATTCTTTGTTAGAAAAACTTCAAGACCAGCAAACTGTACATCTCAGAATACAGGAAAACAATGAGAAAATGAAAGTATTAACATAATAATATCTACTCTCTCTAGTGCAAAAACAGTCAAAGCATAGCATTTTTATAGTATTTAACGTAACATATTCTTACATTTTCCTGTATGTTTACATGTTTCTAATATTCTTCCAATTCACTGTTCCAGTTTTAGTCAAAACTATTCTTGATGTAGCCAGTAACATGTTCGTTTCACTTTAGAGTTAGTTTGCATTTATAACACTTTCTGAATATATTTTTTCTGTAGACTCAGTTTTGCATACAAAATTAAGAAACATTTATTAACACCTTCAGCTACTCTTCACTCTCCTTTCTGTATAGTATGGCAGTTGCTTCACTTTGCTAAACTCATTTCTTAGCAATTCCCAGTGCTGGATTTCTCTTTGCCTTTCCTATTTTATCTTCTATGCATATTCAACTGTACACTACAGAGGAAATGTGTCACCAAAATTACTATATTCATTATATACTTCTTGACACCCTTCACTTTTGTCATATTACTATAAAATGGTTCTTCTAGCAATTTGATTCTTTATACATACTTTCTGTCTTTTCTTCTTCGTTATCATTTTCCTTGCTACCATCCTTCCAATTGCAAAGCCTGTGTGCCTGTCTCCAGCAAGTGCCTGTCAAAAGATTTGCAAGCTTTTGGCCAGTGCATTTGTACACACTGAGTCTAGTGGCTCTGTAAAGACAACGAATAAGTAAAAGCAGTTTGCTGATTTGTTTTTAAAGTGCCATAAGTTACATATTCTTCTAAGCTTCAGCTTTTCTTCTTCTAGCTTCTTCTGGACATTCACTTAGCTCTTAATGTTCTGTCCTCTTTTCCATGCTGCCTGCAGAGTGATTTCCAGGTTGCATTAAAGTTTGCTTTCCCCATCCTGATTGCCTTGTGTCTGCTCTGTAAATATTTCTGTAAATTTACAGTCATCTGAGTTTTTTTTTTTTCCTGTACATATACATATCCTCACCTCAGTCCTCTCCTTGTTAATAACTACCATCCAACCATTTAAGATTACACAAATTACCTCACTTGGACAATTTTGTTATACAGCACATAGCTCACAAGAGCTCATCTTTAGTCCTTGCTTTTCTACAGCCATCCTGTTTACATGTAACTTAACTCAGATGAACACTCTTATTAAGAGTAAACCCTTCCCCTTCTCGATAACTTCTAATCAAGTACCCACATAGAAACCTTGATGTGTCCTTGAAAGTTCTCTGTAATCTATCAAATCCTGCAGAATTTATGGATTCCAATAAATGGAAAAATATCTCTAATAATCATCATTATACTCCACAGAGCAGTCCACATTTATAGACACTATTATGTCAACTTTAGCACCTGCTATGTGATGTACTCTGCTGTGGCATCTCTCTGCTCATAGAGTAATCTCACTGGAATCTAAATCCTTTTTGAATCTCATATACATCAAGCATAAAATTATTAATGCCTTGGATTCACTAACCACAGGCACATTTGCTAAGCAATGTCATCCCTTGATATAAATGATAGCACCTCTAAAACACTAGACTAAATATTGCCTAATAAGGCCAACTGTTAACATGTGCTTAAAGGGGCAAGATGATTGGGGGACTGGAATGCCTACCGTATGAGGAGAGGCTGAGAGACCTGGGGCTTCTTACTCTGGAGAAGAGAAGACTAAAGGGGGTTCCAATTAATGTGTATAAATATATGCGGGCTGGATATCAGGGAGGAAGGGGTAATCTCTTCTCACTTGTGCCCTGAGATAGGACACGGGGTAATGGTCACAAGCTGAAGCCCAGGAAGTTCCACCTCAACATGAGGAAGAACTTTACTGTAAGGGTTCCAGAGCACTGGAACAGGCTGCCCAGGAAGATTGTGGAGTCTCCTACCTTGGAGACTTTTAAGACCCGTCTGGATGTATTCCTGTGTGACCTGCCCTAGATTAGGTGGTCCTGCTCTGGCAGGGGGGTTGGACTCGATGATCTCTGGAGGTCCCTTCCAACCCCTAACATTCTGTGATTAACAACTGACAATTTAGCATTTTATGTAGCTTTTATACGCTTGGTAGGTAACTTTTAAAATTCCCAACTAATACTAAAGTTTCTGTTGATTTGAATGAATGTTTTTAAAAGGAATAAAACCATGAAAATATTCAGCTGAGAAAAAACAGTAGAAGCCTGGACGTATCCCAGGTGCTAGTAAGAATGGCAGGCCACACCCACTAGAATTTTGCAAGTCAGTAGTGTACAGCAGCTAAAAAAGGCCATGTAACTTCCAATATGTGTCATGCCATGCAGAAGGGGAGTGATGCTTGCAGGAAGTGCCCATGTGTTGAGTCTTCCTACATGTAAGCAAGCTTATGCTAGGAAAAACTAATCTCACATAGTTCGTAAAAAGAGGTAGTTGGCTAAACTGAGACCTACATGTCCATTTCAAAAAAACCCTGGTACTTTCACTGACAATTTCCTTGGTAAAATTGCTATATATTGTTAAACTGTTTAACATTTAAATTCTGCAGAATGGAATAAGGCAATTCAACATGCAACACATCAATAACTGTAAATGGTATATTCCATACGACTTCACTGAGGCCACGCTAATTAATGAATGAAGTGACATCATATGTTAAAAACTAATTTCAAACCTTTGTTGAACTAGGACCATGAACAATTATCATGCAGAATCCAAACATGATAATAACAAACTTTCATACAAATTATTGTTATTCATACATTTTAAAACAAAAAATTATAGATCAGTATGTAAAATCTTATTTTTGTTAATCACTTGTCTTGATGACAAGTTAACTTTAAAGAAGTTACAGTATTTCTCATTTGCTAGTGAAATTATTTTAATAATTTCTTTTCCTGATACATATAATGATTTGGCACGTAAAATGTGAAAGCAATGCAACAAATGGCTGAAAACATGAAGATGAAGTTTCAATGACAAAAACTACAGAGGCAGTATGGATCCAATAAGAAAACTTATTGTAGTAGAGAGCAAGTTGTCTCTGATCTTGGAAGAATGTTTTTAGACACCTAACAGCTTTTTTATTACTGTGGCTGATTAAAATGAAAAGCCTTACTGCTAAAATGTTCTTTTTGATGAGTTTTTTTGCCATGAACTATAGACCTTGCAGTCCAGTGGGATACAAATCCTTTGATCCTGTGCAGTCACATAAATTCAAAGTCGTAAAACAACATTGAATTTGATTTTATTAGTGTGGCTGATGTTGCCAGAATTGTAATGCAACCTTGTTTTTCTTCTCTTTTCTTCCTTTTCTTTTGGGGAGGGGGTGGAAAGGAAAGGAGAGTTTACTGTCAGCATTGCTTCACAGTATAAAGAACTAATTTCTTTGGCAACCAGACTCCAAGATTAAGCCATTGTAACAAAGCTCTGTAACTACATAGGAAACTAATGATATATGTCAAATTCTGCTAATTTGCAACTAGCAATGTGGTTGAAGCAAAATTGATGCAAAAAGCAGTGTAAGTACAGCACATGGAAAACAGCAAGCAAAGAAAGTTAGGTATCTGTAGAATAGTGGTATGAGTTTGCTGTAAGAATAAAGTAACACCGTAATTCTAGATATTGAAGATTTTCATTCTGTTTGAATATAACTTTAATCTAAAAATTCTAATACCTACACAGTGGAGATGAGTTACCTTTCCACCTAATATAGAGAGAGCTCACGTGCAATAGAAACATCTAAAAGATTTTGAGGTGTGGCAAGCTACTCACTTCCCAGTTACGGAGGGAAACTAATTTTCTGGGGCCTTTTTGATATCGGATACCAAAATAGCAGCAGAGGTTCAATTTTACTTCAAGGAATACAATCACCTAAACGAACAATCCTCTGAGGCTTAGGATTATCATATTCCTCACATGTTATAGAGAAGGACCTTAACACATCAAAACAAATGCATTGCTTGGTGAAACATTCCTTCCTTCAACATAAAATATACTACATGAAAAAAAAAAAAGACCCTATCTCTTTCTGTACAGCAATGGAAATGAAGGCAGAGGTTAATTCCACATTCAGCTTCACATTCAGAAAACAGCAGTTTTCATTAAGTCACACACTTTCTATGGAAGGAGAAAAAAAACCCTGTTCCTTTCCACACAACTTCATTATAGAAAAGATTTTTTTCGTATTGACAATGCAATACTTGACTCAACTACAATGATTAAAGAGAAAACTCAAAGTGCAGATACCCTGGTCAACGCAGAGTATATAAGGAGAGCCTACAGGCAGGAGGTTATTTTTCATGACTTCCATCTTAACCAGGAAGCTTCCAATTCTGCAGAAATTTCTGATCATAAACTTTAGTGGTAAAACCAGAAGTATTTAAATATTCACTAGTCAGGTAACATTTAGAAGAAAACCCAACACTGTGTTTATAATTAGTCTTCCTTTTAACATTGTAGAAATGATTATGCCATACTTAGTAGACATAGATACCAGTACACTTATCTAAGATACAGCTTATGAACTCCAGAGATTCCACCTGGATAAACAGAAGTCTAACATCAACTATGGAAATGACTCTTTAATTTTCGTGTAGAAGACATACCTACTTTAAACTAATGTATACTATATACTAATTACATATCATCACATTTATTCTAGATGATCCCATTGCAGAATTTGAAGAAAATATTGCCCCCACAAAAATGTGTTAAAAAACTGTCCCTGATCAATTACTCAAAAGTGAAAACTATGAGTGTGGAATCTGGAGTAACCTTAATTTTCTCCCTTTTGATTCATGTTTCCATGTAGTTCAGCTGTGCAGAAACTCTTTGACAGAACCAGTATCTCATTCAATGAACATGATGGGAATTACTCCAGACAACAATTTCAAAGTGTGTTATGAAAAAGCTGCAAGCTTTTAAGAGTTCTGCATTATGCATTCTGAAGTTGAAAGGTATATAAAGAACAAAGTACTGAACCTCAGGAAGAAATACAACAGTGCTACAGTAAAGGCATGATAATGCTGCCCTAGAAAAGCAGACTGTATACTTGCTCAAACTGCAGAGCTGCTGCAAGATGAGTCACAAGTCATCTCAGTCAATGTTTCTCAAGTGTCAACCAATGACATACCTTCTTTCCTAAGCAACTCTCTTGACATTTTGGGATCCAATTTGTAGTTGCAAGGTAAGTTAAAAATGAACTTTGAGATGAACATATAAAAAAAAAAGAAGCATCTCAAGAAATTTGTTATACCTTAGGTCTCTGGATAAAATAATGATAATAATAATAATAGTAAAAATAATAATACATACCTATCTGAATATGTATGGTAAAATTGATTAATAAATAAGGGAGGATATTACTCATTGAACAACAAAACTAGAATCAAATACTAAATAAATTGCATTCATTTTAGGTCTGGGGGAAATTGTCCACTTATAAGTAAAGCTTGTATTGTGACGCCTAGATCCAAGTCTGTTGCAAAATATCTCCCACACTTTTCTGTCTTCTTTCCCCCTCCAGCTTGCCAGTCTTGTCCTAGTTTCTCTACTTGCCACCTTCTACATTAAAGCTCCACCTCCCATATCTCCATATATCTTTCCAGCTCCTGTAGTTTGCTTCAAATTCCAAATTCTAGTGTTTTTTTCTTTCACATTGCCTCATCATCAAAAAGGGGGTCAGGAGACAGGCTCCTAGCTTTCAGTTTCAAAACATCCTTGGAAGGGTGATCTCTACCTAATGAAGAGTGATTTGTGGCACCCATTAGTCAGTGGAACTTAGTTTTGCCCCAGTGCTACAACGACTTTGGTGGCTTTGGTATTTTCAGTGGCTTTGTGGAATTGGCACGTTAAAAATTTGGTCATCACCAGAAGATGCAATAGGAACAATAAGCACTAGTTTCACAAAGTCAGACACTGGTAAAATACGAAATCTTCACTGAATAAGAGAAAAAATAGTTTTGTTTCAAAAGTTTCACTTCCAATTTTAGATAGCTTTCCCCCCTCGATCAGCAAAATGCTCATCTTTGTCAAATTTCTCCCTGTTCTAAAAACAGGAATATTAGAGTCAGAATATTTAAAGTACAGGAAAATGTGCCTCATTCAGAGAAATGGCTTATAATTATTAGATTCAAACAAAAATCTGGTATAATACATTTCAAAAAGGAGATAATGTTGGCAAGGAGGCATGGGGTACATGTTTTCAAAATCAAAATGGCAAGATAACATTGATACTAATTCATTTTTAGTGGCTTTTCTACTCCCATAATCACATTTCACTTCATTTATCCTGTAGACAATTGTTTCCTATGTTTCAGGTCTTCCAAATCTGTCAAAATAGAATGTCATAATGTTCACAGTATGTGTTCTACTTTATCCTCCCGAGCAAATAACTTATTTACGCAAGGCAATGGGCTACATGAACTTTCACAAATTGCGATAAGTGTAGGCGCTTATAAGGAACTTGTCCAGAAGAGTTTCAGTTTAGCCTTAATTGAGCAGAGTGTTTTGTAATGTGTCTAAATTTGATCAGGAGATCAGTCTTGCTGAAGTTTTAAGGCTATAAATTGTCTTGTTGATCTCTACACACATTTTAACCTTATAGTACCATGCCTGTGTTCTTGTGCTGAAACAGAATCAGAGATTTTCACTGCATTCACTGCAAGGAATATGTTCTGTGGTAACTTTTAAAATAAACAGGAGAATCCTTGCATCAGCTTGTGGAATCAACAGCATTCTGCAGCTGATATGAAGTCTAAACAATCCAAGTTCTCACAGTGAAACTGCATTGATGAAGGTAAGAGTGGCAATATAAGACATGGCAAGTAGCAGTGACAAAAACCCAACACAACAAAAATAAAGAGTCTTCCTGGCTGTTTGAGCTACCTGATAAGAAAACAATGTAAACATATGATTAAAGGAAAATAATGCTAAAAAATATGCAAAATAGGAAGTCAGTGGAGGAGAAGGGCCAGAATTTTTTTCAGAATAACTACATTAAGAATGTAAGCATCAGAGCACAGCAGAGATACTTAAATCTTCATACAAAAATTGATTATAGAGTATGACATGAATATAGACATCACAATTCACAAGCTTTCAAAACAAAGTTAAGCACTGAACTAAGGAATACCTTCATACACCATGAAGAATCATTCCAATCTTCCTTTCTAAATGAAGACACAATTGTCAACAAGTAGTTCCCAAGAGATAATAACATTTCTTACTGGCTCTTTGTGTGCTTGTATGCACACTGTAGAAAGTTATTTCTTAATTGCTCTTGTCCTTTGGTATTATTCCCTAGTTTGCTATTCCACCTTCTCTAGCACTGGCCATGAAAATTTTTCATTACAAGGTGATTTTTCTCCTGCTGTGATTTTTCTGTTTCAAGGAACACATACTTTAAAGATAAACCTTGTTCCCTAATGCTAGGAGCCTTATGAGTACTGAACTTTATATTTTAATACAACTTCACAGGATTTCAATCTCTTCTTATATTTTCTATGCTTTTCTCAATCTTTATATTTTCCCTGTCTTGCACTGCAGAGAAGCTGTGCACTGAACAAGGAGATACCTTCATGAAGATAAAGCAGCCAAGAAGAGAAAGACACACAATACACACCCAGTGGTGAAACCATAAATTGAACAGCTAAGCACAAAAGACCGAAATATTTCAAGTCAGGCAAGAGTAGTACCAATAATTAACCACAAGCTGGGAGACCTTCATCAGTAACACCACATGGAAATGCTGAAAAGCCTGAACAGCTCATTAGGAAAGACTGACTAATAAACCCTTGCTGACCTTGGCTGCTCCTTTGAGCTGCTACTCCACTTCACCAGAGAGAAACATACATGATGCAGATTTTCTGCTATTTGTGCATGCTGGGACATGAAATTCCAGCAAAGAACACAAAAAGCAGCTAGGCACCTTAAGGATGCATTTCATCTTGTAAAGGCTAAAAACAATCCTAAAGCAAAATTTTATTACCAAAAGTCAGCATATTATCCACTTCTTAAATGCTTTAGTAAGTACTGTATCACAATCAAAGCTGTCAAGACTATTCATCATTGGCCTCCATATTTTAATAGCAAATTTCAAAACATAGTGACTTCTGACAAATTGTGAAATCCTTATCCTATGCATGAATTCACATATGCACACACACACAAAAAAACCAAACACCCCAACAAACAACTGAGGGGGAAAAAAATAAAAGATTTTTTTCCAGAAAGGAATGATGAAGATCCCCATCTAATACCTTCCATGTCAAATTTTTCAATTGCATCTGTTAATTAAAACATTAAAAATACCCCCCCAAAATAAAATAATAATTTAAAAAAAAAAAAAAACAGACAAAATACCCCTTTATTCTAATAGACTAGATACCAAAAAAAAAAAAAAAAAAGTAATTAAAATAAAAAAAAATTAAATGCTTAGATTTGGGTTTAAAAAAAAGCATCACTTTTACATAAATAAAAGACAATTTAAGTTGTCAACATAAAAGTGAAAGCATTCACTTCTATAAATGGAGTTTATAAATGAGTGGCTCTCACAGTTGAAATATAAATTTCAAAATGTAGCAGGGTGAAGCAGCACCTTTTGCTATGCTCATGTTGAAATTAAAGGGCAATGGAGCAGTCACAAACAGAAGCACACTGACCATGAGGGAAAATGAATGGGAAACCGAAAAGATGAAGGGCCAGGCAAGAACTTGTGAAGCATGAAATATAAAAGCAGATTTGTAAAAGAATAATAAGGCTGTCACACAGGTAAAGCTTTATTACTTCATATAGTAAATAAGAAACTTTTTTTTTGCCTTTTTGGTCTCAGTACTGAATAAAAATGAATCATTTAGAGTTTATCAGTCAGTTTTGACTGATGCTATGACTTTCATGTTTCTTTTACTTCTGCATTTTTTAACCCTTTTCTGTGGCACTTTGAGGCATTGGTCTTTAATCTCTGTTTATGACATGAAATTGTTTTCCAAGTTAAGCAAGTTCTTCTTTGAAAAGGAAATTACTTTCTACCCACTTTTACATGTCATCTCTTAGAACCTTTGCAAAAATGCAAATGATCACAGAGGTCATTAGGAACACCCAATGCTACATTCTTCTATAAATGAGGCCAACCTGTTCTTTCATCATATTACAGGCAGTTGTATAACTGCATTAACATTCACTATTTCTTAAATTTCTATAATATGTTCATAACTGTGTTAGATGCAGCTACAGGTATTTCTTTCTAAAATTTGCAAAGAGATATTTTGAGAGTTGTACAAATATTAGATAATCTTATATATTTTTTGGTATAATTTGCAGGCACTGTGTAATTTATATTTTATTATCAAGTATCTGTTATTATTTCTCATAAAGTATATTCTATAATGTGTATCATATAATATTGTAATATTATTTTTAAAACCTGTGATTAATAGCTAAAGACACTATTATTCTGTGTGAAAGATGTAGTGTGTTGGTGGAAGCCTAAGAACCTGTATCAGGGAGAAAGATCTATGCGCAGGGTACAGTTATAGGACAGCTTAGGATTTCCAAAATATTCTCCAAATGCAGCATTAAACTCCCAGCTGAAGATGAAGGGATATTTGGTACCCTGGTGCTAAAGGGAAGAAGGAAAAAATAGGAAAAAACCTTTTTTTCTCATTTTATCAAAGGTACTTACAGAAAAAAAATTACAAGTGTGTTATACCCTTGTGCAGCTATTTGATAAATACTGCTATGAGAATATTGCCTTCAAGTTAGTTCCTTCCTTTCAGAAGTCAGTAGTTAATTTACAATATGTTGATTTAATGTTAAATTGCAGTCATCTATTTAGTTGGTTATTAAATATTGTAAACCTGGTTCTGTAGGGAATATACTGTTGAGGTGATGACAGCGACTACTTCTCTATTGAGCAACTTCAATTCTGCTTCCATAATGTGTGAACTGATTTCTGACCTAAAATTAAGACTCTATCAGACCCACAAATAGTGGCAGGATGTTACCACCACACATACTTTTGCAGTTTAGAAGTATTAAATTTGCACACACACAGAGAAGCTGTGACTTGCTTTGAGAAAATCTTCTGAAAGACTTATCTGACATCTAGTGGCAGAAGCAGAAAAAGTAAAAAAATTCAGCGGTGGAGGATGGTGTCAAAAAAAAATTTTTTTTTTGTAAATTGTAGGTGACAAAATCAGGAAATGCTTTGAATACAGCAACTAGTAATAATAATGGTAAAAACTAAGTATCTCCACTATATTACCCTTTCTAAGGTTTATTTTCATGTGGATGATTCAGTGGAATTATGTACATTAATGAACCCATTAAGAGATGTTATGAGTTACTCTATTATTCAATATGATATGGTACAGATTCATCAATAATTGAGATTGGGTATAATAAGAGCTGTAAACCTAATGCAATTAATATGCACACTATATGAGTAGAATTGATTTCAATTGACATCAAAAAAAGGACAAAACTTCAAGTTACTGTGATAACATAAAGACAGCAAGATAAAATAAACACAATACTGTCATTCACTCTCCCTATCCAGTGCTAGTTTTACATCCTTCAAGACAGCTACATTTGCCAGAATCAGCACCAACCCTCTCAAACTGGTGGCATGAGTAAAGTTCTGGTTGTACTCTGGGTATTCCTTATGAAGTTTATATGAAATGAACATAACAATAACAAATCTTAAAGGATAAAAATCCATTAGCAATTTCATTCACATAGTCAAGGAAAGAAACTAACCTCCAAAAGAAGCACTACACAAGTATAGAACACTTTCTATTGCTAAAGAGTAAACAGATCTTTCACTTATAAGCCCCTGTTTGCAGGTTTCAAGGGACAGATTCCAGATAACTTTGCTTGCTTTCACCTTCAGAGGATAGTTCAATAATTTTCTGAAAACTTTCCCACACACATACCTTAAAATTTTTCTAGGAATTTAAGGATTAACGAAGAAGTGTCTCATTCCTAATCTTTTACAGAAAAAAGTATGATCATCAACCTTCATAAATACAAGACATGAGATTTGGATCATTTTGCACAAACGGCAGTTGGGAGAAATTTCTGTCTTTAGGTTCCTTCAGTGCATAGCATAAAATCGAATTTAATTCAAGCACTTCCAATATTTGGGATGTCTACCACCGTGTTTTTCTGTTACACGCTTGAAGAAAAAAATGCATCAAGTTATTAGATTAAATCACGACACAATTTTACTTCCCTACAACCATATGAAATTTTGTAATGTAAAGTTCCATATGTATAGCAGTATGTAGCAGTTAATATAATTTCATATTAAAATAAATCTTTCAAGTACTGAAAAGCAATAAGAAAGATAGAATGCATACAATGTCTGGTCTTCTCTAACGCATTACATTTTTAACAGTGCAAATGTTGGGAACATAAAGAATGAACAAAAATCATGTTCCTTTGATGTTATATTTAAATATTACAGACTAAATCTATTTCAGGGAAAATCATTAAGTTTTAAATGAACTAAAAAAAACAGGAAAAAAATCTTTTGTAATTAAAATAGTAAGGGCTAACAACAGAAATCAGGAGGAAGAAAATTTGTTCTTTAAAAAGTTTTAGCATCAGGGACACAAGAAAAAGAACCTCTTCAAATATTTTTTTTTTTTTCCTAAAGAGGAAAAAAGTTTTAAATTACACCCTTTCATTTAGGAAACTACTAAAACTTACAATCAAAACTAATAATTTATGATTTATTAAAGCAGCAGGACCGTGTAGCAACATCTGACTCAGATTTCACCCACTATAAAAAACATGTTGTGGTAAGATTTGACATTCTCTTCACAAAACAAGTAACTTCATGTTGACCTTCTTTGGACAGAAGACACATTAAGAATAAAGACACTCAGTATCTTCAGCCTAAATGTTTTCTAGATTAGTCTGGCACTATGTAGAAATTTTCACATGGCACTCTACAAGTTCCAGAGAAATAAAGAGCTCCAACACAACTGTGCAAATAAAAAGGATGCATCTATGATGGCTCACATCCTAGAACAAGGAATTGGTTGTCAAGGTCATACAGAAAAAGAACAGGATCACTGCACAGATGGCATGGCATTCGGAAGTCACAGAAGCATGGGATAGTGTAATTTATTCATCAGTACTATATACTATAACCTGTGTGCAGACTCTTTTTCAGGAAACCCTTAGGACACCAGTTGCTGGAAATGCTGTACTAGCCCAACATTTGTCAGTAATTTAGTCACTATACATCTTTTATGAACTCAATGCCTTGTACCAGGCTGGGCTGAAATCCAAAAATCAAGTAGTATGCTGTTAAGGAAGAGGCATGGAGGTTCTGGTGGTAGAAGTAACAAGGAAGAGACAATGAAGACACTTAGGCTTGCCAAAAAAAACCCCAAAAAAACCCCAAACCAGATCAAAACAAAAAGCAAAACAGTGGAAGAAGGCATAAGGCATAACCCTTACACTCTGTATTTCTTATATGTGTTTTCTAAGCACCCACTGCTGGTCACTGCTGGAGAGAGTGTAATTGCTTCAGCTAGCTTTTCATATAGGATGTTTTCATGTCCCTCAATATTGTACAATGAAAAATCACATTATATCTCAGGAATCATCAGTCTTACAAAATTTACAAACAGAACTCAGTGCAAGCTCTGCAGTAGCTTAGGAATAGCTCCAGAATGGAAATCCAAAAAATGTATTTGAATTATGTCTTGCATACAAAAAGTGTAAGTATTATTTTTCTGCAAAAATTATTTTTCTGATCATCATGATGTAGGCCTTACACTTCACTGCTGTTACCTGAAAGTCCTACAGATCATCCATATCCCCTTTTCTGGTTTTCCTTTGGAAGCACATAGCATAAGATAAAACAGTGCCAAATATTAAAATAATCACCAAATGCATGCAATATAAGAAAATATTATCTGTAGGACATTGCTGCTAAGCATGTGTAAGTCTTGCTAATCATGGGCAGCAAATATTTGCATTTTGGTTCATTTCTAATTATATTTACAAACATACATAAAATGATGATCTTTCATGGTGCTAAAAGTTACAATTTCACTTTTCTTGAAATTTCCTTACTACTAAACGAGATAACGTATAAACACAATTTAACATTAAGACATTATTATATTTGAGTAAAACTCAATCCAGATAAAAAATAATAAACTCATTTAAAAGAGAATCTTTATATAATTTGAAATTATGACCAGCAAATAAATTAATGTGCTTCTCCACCAAGTGTCTTTCAGATGTACTCTTATGGAAAACAAAATGTGCAAGATGAACGTTCTTTTAAAGAAAGATAAAATTAGAAGATATGTGTGATTCTTCATGGCTGCCTGCCAGTACAAGCCTCCTCTGCATCTACTCTTTCCAGGGTTGCTGGAGATGGACAAACACGTTTTTCTTTCCCTGAGACTACATATTCTCTGAAATACACTCTCAAAAGTAATAAATCCTCCTTACATCCATCTAGTGTTCTTGCATGTGAGAGTTACACTAGTCTTTGTAAGAGTTATTATTTCATAATATTTATTGTACGTTACTGTTGCATTTATTTGAGTGCAGCTTGCACTTCCCTGTGCTGAATTTTAAGAGATGCTGCACACACCAGAGATTCGGCCTGTCCCACCCACTCCACAAGCTGCCACTATCATTCTACCTCTCTCTACCCAAAGACCTCACTGAGCTTTCTCAGCTTCAGTTTTATGTCCATTATGTCCTAGTCTTTGTGCAGACACAAACACCTAAATAGTCTGTGTTGTACAAATAATGAACTTGTACTGGTCTGGTGTGATGTATGTGTGATCTGCCTAATGACAGGTCAATCTATCTATATACAGGATTATTAGACTATGTTAGTAAATTTTCTTTTTTTTTTCCATTCTGTTTGCCTTAGTGATGACAGAGAAAACACAGAATGTTTTGTATTTGTATACTAAGGATATAGAAAATGGAATCTTATTAGAACACTGTGCATTTATGCTTAAAAATACGTATCACAATTGGCGAGAAAAGGACAGTGCTGTTAATTTTTGTCGAAAATAAGGCTGCTCAACAAATTCAACTTCAGTTATACTGCCGTGTGAATTCCTGCTTTTATGATAAAACCATGTCCTTGTAGTATTTCACTTTGCTTAGCAGTCAGTCATGCTGAAGGAAAATGAGTTCTAATGTTAAACTTTGTTATTTCTGATTTTGACAATTTGACAGTTGCTTAAGTTTACACTTTACAAAACCAGACATCAATAAAGAGGGTTCAATACAAAACTTCAGAAAGTCTCAAAACGGAATTACTGTGCTTATTTTTCAGTCTAAAATTACAGAAAACTGCTTCTACAGAAGTATGTTTAATTGAAAAAGAGTAGTTAAATGCTAGCACCTTAATATAGTAAGCAAATGTAAAAGTAACACACTGATGAGCTGGAAGGGAGAATTTGAGTACAACAATAATCAAAACTACAAAGTGGAAACATAAACCTGCTTTTTGCCACCATATATAAGTGCATGTATGGATTTTAACTAGATTACTTTTAACTGAGTTGGCAGTCAGCTGAAACCACCTTTTAGAAATAAAGAAATTTGTAACATTTGATGAAAAACGCATGTTTGTACTGCTTAAATCTGTAAAATGTACTGAAGTCAGGGAAAGAAAAAAAATAATCACAAAAGTATACCTTTAATATTTCAATTTCTTCTTTGTGCTCCCTCTTTAAATGCAAAATGGCAGCTTGGTACTCTGTAAAAATAAAAATGTAAAAAAATTAGAGTCAGAGAACAGTGTGTCACCTTTGGTGTAGCACATTTCACACAACACCACTGTGTCCAGAATGCAGATGTAGGCTTTCAAACACAAGACCTTTTACAATCGTGGTGGAAAAGAAAATCTGACAACAGTAATTAACATTATTTTCTAAGACCACTTGACCAGATTTCCCATGGTCTTTCTGAGAACAGAGGGTAAAGGGAAGAAGTCTTCCACAGTGAAAGGAGAAAATGTGCAGAAGATAAATCAGACTAAAATAATAAGAGGAATCTTTAGTTTTGCTTAGCTTTGCAAATAAATTAGAACCAATAGGATATTATGACATACACATGCATGCACACACACCTGAATTAAAAAAAAAAAAAAACAAATACAAACACAACCAAAAAACAACAAACCAACATGCTTTAAATACAATGATTTAAACTGAGCTGTAAACTTACAATCACTACACACAGGCAAAATAGATAAACGAGCAATCACAAATGCAAATTAAGACCTGGAAAAGTACCCAACAGCAAGAGATACAAAGAATTGTATTAATTCTATCAGATGAAGATTAATTACAGGGTTTAAGTACCTTCACAGGATACCAAATAGCTCTTCCATTTAGTAAGAATATAACAAAATCCAAATATGTAACAAAATTGAAAGCATGAAATTTAAAGCCAGAGAAATTTAAATCAGCAATAAAAAAAATGAGGAGGCTGGGTGTTGATTTAGTTTGGTGATGGTTGTAATGTTAAGGTGTAGATTTAACAGATGGACCTCTAGAACCTGGTCCTCACACTATGGTTTCCCTCAATCTATATCATGGCTAGCTTTGGCCAAACAAAAGAAGAGAAGACCTTTCATTACAGCTGTGCAGTGATTTAAGAGAAATCTGTCTTCTGTAAGATATTGGCCCACAAGCTACAGCCCTCCTAAATAGGCAACTGGATTTCATTCTTACACCATCAAATCCCCACTTCTATCTGCTTCCAAATCAAAATTAATCCAAAAGTGCAATTCCAGTTCCCTGGCTTGGCTTCTGCTTCCTCAACTAAAAAGAGGATCAATTTCTAATTTAAACAAGGATTGAACATAGTCCAAAGACTTTAAATTTTACTGTCAATGTTTTCTAACACTAAGGGGTTTGTATGGTCTCTGGAACAGTAGAAACAATAAAACAGCATGAAAACATAAAAGCATGGACCAGAGCATCAGATCTGCAAAATACTCCAGCACTTAAAATAAAAATAAAGTGCTTTTTTTTAATATATATATTATTCTATTTTACTTTTTTTTTCCCCTTTTTTCTCTTGAAAGCATGTGTAGGAAAGAGGAAAGGAAAGATAACCTGGTCATCACCCCGAAACCTGTATGACATGGAAGATTTTAATGTAAAGCTGTTTTTTTCCAGTGCAGGTGAAACTATATGCAAGCAGCTGTATTTCTATATTTTGATACAAAATCAAAGGAAAAGGGATTGATAATTTACAAGACACAAAATAAAAACCACAGTTGATTCCAGCTGGTAATAGTATCTATCTAAACTTCTTCTTCCCCTCTATCAGCCATCTGCTTATAGCATTCCAGCATGGGAAAACTGTCTAACTGCTCTGCTGGAATCAAAACCAGTTACATCTATGGACTTGGATATTTTTTGCTCTTAACCCTTTGACTTGTTGATACTCTCTCTGGACACAGGCTCTGTTTATCCATTCAGCTAAACAGGACTTAATGAAACAGCTGCCTCAGGTCACCAGAGAAGTTTGTGACCCTTCTGGCACCTTAGCTGGTTGAGCACATATTCGGTTTGCAGGGCATAAACCTTATAAACATCCTGATGTTTACCTCATTAAGGTCACACGATAACTGAAGCAAACAACAGGCTTTGAAAATGCTGCTAACAATTGGTTCTTAGTTTGGATAACAGAAGGGTACAGATCTATCTCAATAAGAGATCTACTTTCTATGTGGGATTGCCCAATACTTAACATTCTTTGGGATTTGTGTAAGCGAGTCATACTTCACATATGCTGACATAGACCTGTCCTGGTACCAAAGGCAGATTTTTCACCATGTCTACCCAATTCCCAACTTGTTGCTTGTTTTCTTATCTTGGCACAAATGTTTGTGTAGTCAGAGAATGGTGGAGGAACTCCCATAGATGAAACCTGACACAGCATAAAAAAACTAAATAATTTTTAGAAAATTAAGGTTATGTCATTTTTGTGATGGGTATTTTGCAAGATGCCATCATTTACAGTTATTTAAGTTGACACATGTTCTTTGTTACTTCTCCTAGTTAAAAGTTCCAAAGTAAATTCCAGAGATCGTTTTGGTAAGAGTGGCTGTTATTTACTGCTTATTTACTACTTAAAAATATGCTTAGAAAGTACTAGATTATAAGAATTAATAAACCTAATTAATTACTTAAAACACTGCTACTGCATAAAAGTGTATCATAAATTGATAGACTACAACATATTAAATAGGTTGTCTACTATGCCGTAAGCTGTCATCCTACAGCATAAGCTTCTTCTGTGTCTTTCCACCATTTTATTTCTTTTTTAACTAGAAGAAGCTATCTCTTGACAGAAGCTGACACCTAGAAAAGTAACTTTTTAATTCTTCTCAAGCAAACTTTTATTTCTGTGTGTAAAGTATTATAATGAAAAAGATATCATATTGCAATTACGGTTTTATATAACATAACTCATGTCGATTCCTTTTAAATTTTTGTGAAATCACCTTAAACTGATGTAATTCTACATGGACAGTTAACATCCTAAGAAAACACTCCGCACGCAGAGGTGGCAATCTGAATCATTTAAAGCATGGAAAAATTTTACTAGAAAAAATAATCACATTCATATAATTCCAAAAACCAGTTTCTGAATATACTGGCAACAGAATGATAAAGTTTACTTGTGCAATGGTGTTGGCATTCTTCTTAGAATGGTAAAATCAGAAGAGCAAAGTAAACAATAATGACAAATTAATGGAGGGAACTGTACTGCAAACAAAATATAGGTCAGACTTTATAAAAGATTGAGTTCTTAAATTCCATTGAATTAAAAAAACAGATCCATCCAGACTACAGAAACAATCCAGGACTACTGTAAAATCTAAATTATCAATGAGTGATTTGTCTAGGTTACAAATTAACTGTGTCAGAGTTTAAGAAATCTGATAAGGCTCTGTGTGTAGCCAGCCTGATTCTCACAATCATTATAGCTCATCCAGCCTCTTTAGTTGAGACACATGACCACATGTGATAGTTCTCAGAGCCAGCCAAGTTACAAGGTCGCAACTAAACTGCGTGACTTCTCATTTCCTGGTGCTGCAAGACCTTATGGACCTTCAAGACCAACATGGAAATAAAGCTGAAATAAAGCAGAATAGCTGAGATTTGAAAGGACCTCTGGAGGTCGTCTGGTCCAACCCTCCTCCCCCAAGCTGGTTGCCCAGGACCATGTCCAGAACAGCTTTCCATGCATCTCCACCCTCCTTATCCTCTCTGAGCAGCCTGTGTCAGTACTCAGTCACCCTCACAGTGGGAAGGTGTGTCCCAGTGTTTAGCGTGACCATTCCTGTTACCATTGACCACTGAAAAGAGCCTGTTCCTTCTCATTTATACCTTACTTTATAGATCCAAACTGATCTTGTGTCACAAGGTGACTCTTTACTGTATTCCATGCCACAACACCCCCTAGTTTGGGTAATGTCAGGGGGGCTGTATTTTCTGAGGTTTTAAAGTCTTCCATTATGCTGGATAACAGAAGGCTGATGGTACAAGCATCCTGTTGTGCTTGCCCTTTCTCCAAAAAGACTGCCAAGAAGATGGTAGCTGTAGGGCATAAATAAGTTAGCTATCCTTAATGCAGATGTTTCTCTGAAGGTTAATTTGTTTGTTTTGAAACAAATCAGATAGCAAGTGCTCCTATTCTGAAAAATGACCACAAGCAAATTAGGATTTCACTACAGAAAAAACAAAAGATGTTGGTCCTTTACACAAGGCAAGCAAGCAAAGAAGTAACAATCTTAGTGTGTCACTGCATAGATTCAGCTCCAGCCAGCTGTAACTCTTGATTTTCATTTACTACTTTTCCCTTTGCTTTGAGAGGACTACATCGCACGAAAAATGTAATAATTGATGGAAATTGTGGCTTATTCAAGCATACTATTTACTTATGCAGCCTGATGCTTCCTTCAGTGAATAATTATGACCCACTGCAGCTAAAGAAAACTTTCATAAAACTGGATGTTCTTTCTAAGTTAGTGAGATAAAGCAGATATATATTAGAAAGTCTGAAATAAGTACAAATAATGGTTACATCTGCTGGTAGTTAGCAATGTATTTCAAAAAAGAATCATAGAACCATGCAACCATTAAGGTTGGAAAAGTCCTCTAAGATCATCAAGTCCAAAGGTCAACCCAATACTACCATGACAACCAAACTATATCCAGATGTGCCACATCTACAGGTTTTTTGAATGCCTCCAGGTATGTCACTCCACCACCTCCCTGGACAGCATATTTCAATGCTTCACCATTCTTTCAGTAAAGAAATTCTTCCTAATATCCAATCTAAACCTCCTCTGGCACAACATGAGCCCATTTCCTCTTGTTCTACCTCTAGTAACTTGGGAGAAGAGACCAACACACACCTCACTACAACCTCCTTTCAGGTACTTGTAGAGAGCAATAAGGTCTTCCCTCAGCCTCTTCTTCTTCAGACTACACAATCCCAGTTCCCTCAGCTGCTCCTCATAAGACATGTTCCCCAGGCCCCTCACCAGCTTCATTACCCTTCTTTGGACCTGCTCCAGCACCTCAGTGTCTTTCCTGTATTGAGGTGCCCAAAACTGGACACAGTACTCAGGGTGTGGCCTCACCAGTGCTGAATACAGGGAAACAATCACTTCCCTTCTCCTGCTGGACACACCATTTTTGATACAGGCCAGGATGCTGTTGGCCTTCTGAGCTACCTGGCACGCTGCTGGCTCATGTTCAGCCAGCTATCCACCAGCACCCCCAGATCCTTTTCCACCAAGCAGCTTTCCAGCCACTCCTCCCCAAGCCTGTAGCACTGTGACCAAAGTACAGGACCCAAAACTGAGCCAGGATAAAGATATCAAACAAGACTGGCCCCAAAACTGAGCTGTGGAGAATGCCATTTGTGACTTGTCATCAACTAGATTTAACTCTGGTCACCTCAACTCTCTGGGGTCAGCCATTCAGCCAGCTTTTAAGCCAGTGAAGAGTCCACCTGTCTATTGCATGAGCTGCAAGCTAGTGAAAAATATTTCACTAAACTATCTTATTTAAAGTAAGATGAAAATTGGCAAAGTACACAGGAACCTAGATAGAGGCTTTGGTGAAAGCCAAATGTATACTGTGATGTGACAGTGCAAAGTTTCTCTTTTCTGTGTTATTGTTTCAAAATACATCAGTTAGCAATTGTCAAAGAAAATTAAAATTATTTTCTTACTGTGAAACTTTAATTCCTGCTTACTCCTTTTTTTTACCAGTAACTGGTAGATAAGAAAGGTATCTAATGCAGTCCTTCTGATCATATGCATTTATCAGAAAGACCAAAACTCTGCTTGGAGTACATTATCACAAGAATGATAATGATGAGACAACGACCCTTCCTTCAACCACCACCACTATCACTTTTCTCCTTTACCTTTTTTCTTTTCCCCTCTAGGACTTGCCATAGATATCTTGCATTCAATACGCAACTTATACCAACACAAAACCTTGAAGATCTCTTCATACAGAAGGACAAAGAGATGCCTGTGGTCTAGATCAAATCGATTTTCCATGTTCTGAGCTCTGTCCAGATCACTTTCAGGGGAACAGTTAGTACCCACTAAAGGTACCTGTGGGTTATCCAGTCACTCTTTTTTTTTTACAGAAAAGCTGCACTAAAGCATAAAAGGTGAAAAAATAGCTACATAAGTAAAAGAAAATACCTTGTTTGGGAAGATATGGTCATTGTAGACCATTAAAGCAGCACAATGCCGGAAAAAGGAGCTGAAGTTCTTACCAGAAACTGATTTGGTTTCCAGAGATACTCCAAAGTGCAGCGAATTAGACAAAACCATCTCACTTTCACACATCATATAGTACTAATTTACAAAGGTCTGGGGGCACAGTGCAAAGTCTATTTTTGTTTAAAGGCCCCTGAAGAAGTAAACTGAGAACTGCCACAGTGCAGAGCAGTGTGACTGCGAAACAAAAATAATTCTGTTTCAGAGTGAACAAAATTATATAACTACTAAAACAAGCCAAAAGCCTATTTCACCTAATATCCTGCCTCAGCAGCCAAAAAGCAGATGACACGTAAAAAATTAGAACCTTCAAAAAAGTAGTAATACTTTTCCAGTACACTTTTTCAGAAGCTTGTTTTGCAATTCAGGAACCTTCTAAACCAGAGAAGTTGTTTGCATATTTAATAGTTTGCAAGTGGATTCCTCTTCCACAAATGTGCATTGCTAATTTTAAAACTCCAACAAGCAGACAACGTCTTGCCTCTAAGAATTAATTGCACATTAGGCAGAGACCCTTTAGTTTATTTTAAATCTGCACCTGTTACGTTCATTTGATGCCTCCAATCCCTGTGCTGGAAGAAACAGTGAACAACTGTTCACCACCTCCCCATTTGCTGTTTATTTTAATTTTAGAGGTCTTCATCATATGCTCCCTTACCTGATTCTTATCCCTTGACAATTCCATATTGTTGATCAAAGTTGCTGTCCTTCCCTGAACCTTTTACAGTTGTACTGCAACCTATCTGAGTCAGCAAACCTCTCTGTCAATCTCTCCGAGTTGACAAAACTACAGTTTCCTACAAAATTAAAAATGTGGGCATTTACACAACATTATGATGATCTAGAAGATTTTGTCTTCTATTTCTGTCCTATTACTTCCTCCTACTTCAGTTTCTTTTTTGATCACTAGTGGGGACTGGGATGACATTTCCCAAGACTTATTTTAACATCCAGGTCTTGTTTTAAGGAATAATGATCAGATCTGAGTTCATTATTCCTTATATGTATTTCGGATTTTTTTCTCAACTGCACATCTTAATAGTTCTATTTTTTTTTATGTCTTCTGTCATTATATTGCATAGTCCTTCAATCTTAGATTTTTTTTCATTTTTTGTTTTTTAAATCTCATGAAAAAAAAAATGCATTCTGTTCAGAGAATGCTAAACTTGCATTTGGACCTTATATTTGCTACTCTTACTAACTTTGTATCAGCTGCAAGCTTCCCCTTCTCAAGTCTCACTCTTCCAGTTCATTTATGAATATGTGCGGAGTTCTGGAGTGTTTGCACCCTCAGCAAGTTTGCTGATGATACAAAACTGGGAGGAGTGGCTCGTAAACTGGAGGGTGATGCTGCCATTATAAAGGACCTCAACAGGCTGAAGAAATGTGCTGACAAGAACCTCATGAAGTTCAACAGTGGGAAGTGCAAAGTCCTGCACATGGGGAGAAGCAACCCCTGGCACATGCTGGGGGCTAACTGGCAGGAAAGCAGCTTTGTAGAAAAGTCCCTGGGGGACACCAGGTTGAACATGAACCAGCAACATGTTCTTGCATCAAAGGCAGCTAACAGTATCCTGGGCTGTGCTAAGAGGAGTTGCCAGCAGGTTGAGGAAAGTGATCCTGCTCAGCACTGGTGAGGGCACACTGCAAGTGCTGTGTCCAGTACTGGACTCCCCACTACAAGAGAGATATGGAGCTTTTATAAATCTAGTTCTGTATATGCATTCCAGTATTGACTGTATGTTAAATGTTATTACTTGTAAAATCATAATATTCCTTTTTCTGTATTGCTTGCTTGGAACATTATTCTCTACTACAGATAAATATAATTATGATTAAAATAATAATATTGTTTTAATCATCAGATTGAATTTAAATTCAAGAAAATCTGAAGGAGATTGAGAAAATGTAAATTTAGCCACTTCCACTGAGTGGCAGCTTTGTATTCCATTAATAACCATTTTTTTTTTTTTCCGGAAGTCAAACTATAATTCACCAATTAATCATAGAATCGTAGATCCTTTAGGTTGGAAGGG